>NW_028123065.1:5000-7500 GCF_965194805.1 Balaenoptera borealis
CCCGCCCCTCCCGCCCCGCCCCCACTTTGCCACCACGCTCCTCGGGTCGACCAGGTGGCCCCGAGGGCTCCGGGACTGGTGTGGATGGGGAAGGGTTGGGGACAGGTGGCGGGACCGAGGTCCCGGGGACCCCCCCTGCGATTCGTGGATGGGCCCCGCTGCCGGGCGTCGTGATTTTTTTCGCCCGAAATGGGCCTTTTTTGCCACCAGATAGGTGCTGACACGGTCTTCCCTGGCGTCTGTCGCTGAGGACTTTGGGACTCCGGACGCATGCAGGGCTCTGGGCTTGGGACTGCCGCCTGGCACCCGAACCGGCCCTTGCCGCTTGAGCCGCCCGCCTGGGCCTGCGCGCCGGCTCTCGTGTGTGCGCCCGGCTGACCCGGCCCGCGGTGCCGCCTCCGGTCTCTGGCTCACCCGAGGGCGGCGGGGCGAGGTGGCGCGTGGGTCTTCTACCCCGTGTGACTCCCACCCCCCGCCGCAGGCACCCGGTGGTGGCTGAGACGACCCCACCCCGCAGGCTCCGTGCCACGTGTCAGGCGTTCTCCTCGCGGGGTCGTCGGCCACTGTTGCCTGAGAGCCAGAAAAGGAGGTGGGGGGGCTGCCTGCCTGCCTGCCTGCCTGCCTGCCTGCCTGCCGGTGAGGCTGAAGCAGGCTCCTCGGATGATGGTCCTCACCGTGCCCCTCTCCTTCGGGACTTTCTGGCCCCTGGCTCGCTGGATTGACTGATCGATGTGGTGCTGTCGCGCTCTCCTGGGCCGGACCTAAGTCGCGCCAGACGAGGGACGGACGTTCCTGGCGAACGGGACCGCTCTTCTCGTTCTGTCCGCGGGCCCCTCGCCTCTCTTTTCACGCCCTCCCGGCCTGTCGAGGGGGTGTGTGGAAGGGCAGGGGTGGTGGTCTCCGGCCCTGACCCTCGGTCTCCTGCCCCCTGCCTCACGGGGCGGGCGGGTCCGTGGTCCTCGGACGCAGCAGACACTCTCGCTTCGCCTCCTTGGCGTGTGCCTCGCGAGCGGTCCTCCCCGCGTCGGTGGGGGGGGGCCGTCCCGCCGCTGCGCTGCGCGCCCCTGCTGGCGCGTGAGCGTGCCTTGCTTGGCCGTCGGTGGTGCCCCTGGAGCGCTCCAGGTTGTCCCTCAGGTGCCCGAGGCCGAGCGGTGGTGTCGTTCCCTTTTCCCAGCGTGCTCCTCGGGTCCCCGCCGCGGTGGTGTGTCCCCTGAGTGGCTCTCTTGGCGGGGGTCGAGACGGTAAGGGAGGCGTGCCTCTGTTCCCCCCCTCGGTGGGGGGCCGGGTGCCGCCTCGTCGCGGTCGTCCTCCCACGGCTGTGCGGTGGGGGGGATCGTGTTGGGTCGGGGGGCGGCTGAGGTTGTGCCCCCGGCTGCGGCCGCGAGCGCTCCTGTGAGCCGTGTGCTTACCCATACCGCAGACCCCCCCCCCCCACACACACACCCCGTCCATTCGTGGACTGGGCGGCTTGTGGAGCCGCCTCCGCGGGCCCAAAGGGGAGACGATGGGTGGGGGATGATGCACCCTCGGTGAGAAAGCCTTCTCTAGCGATCCGAGAGGGAGCCTTGGGGTACCGGACCCCCCAGCCGCTGCCCCTCCCAAGCGTGCAGTCGCCACGGTGGCGTCTGCCAGAGCACGTGGGCAGAGCCCCTCGCCTTCGCGGGAGGGCTTGCGCCGGCCCCGCGGTGGGGCCGTGCGCCGCTCTTTGCCTACCGCGGCCCGCGCCTCCCCCCTCTGAGTCGGGGGAGGGTCCCGCCAGGCCGGCGTCCGGCGTGGGGCCGCGTGTGCGTGTGTGCGTGTGCGTGTGCGGTGACCCCCGTGGTGAGCTCAAGGGGGCGGGGACGCCCGGACGTCCCGACTCCCCAGTCCCGCAGCCACGAGGAGCCCGTCGCGCCTGCCCGCACCGCGAGTCGCAGCCGGCGGCGGTGTGTGGGCGCGGTGCGGGTCGCCTCGCTCGGGAGCGTTGCCCTGGGGCGCGAGCCCCGGCGGTCGGACTTGGATGAAGGCGGACCTGGCGGGGACAGAGGGGTTGAGTTTGGGTGGACGGGTTCCTCCGTGGCACGCGGGGGAGACCGTCGCACGCAGGGCCTGGCGGCGGGGCCGGGTCGCGGGGAGGCCCCAGGGTGGCTGGGGCCGGCCGGCGTCTCAGGCGTCGTGGGACCGCCCTCGTGTGTGTGGCGGTGGGACCCCGCGCTTGTTTTCCTGGTGGCCCGGTCGTGTCTCGGCCCTTCCTCTCCCTGGGCAGCGCCCCGTGCCTCTGCCCCGCGGCCCTCGCCGTGTGTGCGTGCCGCCCCCTCCCCGTCGCCGCCGGCCCTCCCACGACCCCCCAACCCCCACGTCCCCTTCCCCGTCTGGGACCGAGCCGGCCTCGCCCTCGTGAGGGTGTCGCCCCCCCCGGCCGCCTCGGCCGGCGGCGTCCCCGGGTGGAGTGCTCACGGTTCCTGAGGCGGGGAAGTCGGGCGCGGCGGAGGTGTGTGTGGGGTCCTGCGGGGCGGCCGGT
>NW_028123065.1:27500-32500 GCF_965194805.1 Balaenoptera borealis
AACGCTCCGACTTGACCGGAGAGCTTTCTGCATTTGAATGGAGCGATTGAACGAGGCCCTGCCGAATGAATCGTCCGGACCTCCCCTCCCCCGCTCCTGGCAAAGGTCAGTCCAGGGGACTTAGGAAGGAGCGCTGGAGAAGGAACAGGGGTGGGGGTGGGGGTGGGGGCGGGAACAACAGACAATAGCCGCTGCCTGCCTGCCTGCCTGCCTGCCCGCCCGCCGGGCTGAGGCCTGAGGGCTGAGGGCCACCCCTGGCTCCTGCAACACAATCCCTTCCAGGAAACTGCTGTGATGACTATTTGGCAGTGAATGATCAAATCTGAACTCTCTTGGCCTATTTCTGCAAAAGGCCCGAGTCTCAGCTACGACAGATTCTCTGGATTTCTTGGCACATGGACTGACCCTCAATCTCCCATCCTGTCAGATCCTCCTTTGTACACACACCTCCACTGGAAGGGTTCTTTGGCCTCGTCCAGAAAACGAACAAGCAAGAACAAACACACAAACAGACTGAATTGATGTGTTGGTATTTGTTGGAAAGAAACATGCTCCTCTCACACACCTGAGGGCAGGAAGCGAAGGCAGGTTCTCAGCAGGAGGGGGACGGGGAACCTGAACCGAGGTCGGTCAGCGGTCCCCCCCAACTTCTCTCCCAGGTCACGTGGGCCTCCCCTCCCCGCCTCTCTCTGCGCCCCCCTGACCTGGTTCTGATATTTCACTTGGGAAACTTCTCTAGGCCGACCGAGATGCCAGCTTGCTGTCCTGCTGCTTCATGTCCATCTCTACCAGCCGTGCCCAAAAGGCACGTGAAATCATGGACAGCAAATAGCGCCCCCAGAGCTGTGTGTGTGTGTGTGTGTGTGTGTGTGTGTGTGTGTGTGTGTGTGTGTGTGTGTGTGTGCGTGCGCGCGCGCCAATTTTCCAGGAAGCGGTGAGGGAGCAAAGGGAGGGCTGGGTGAAGGAATCCTGGGTGCCCGTCATCGCACACCCCGCAGAGCACCATTTATTTCTATCTCCATGTCTGAAAGACACTTAGTCCTCATTTCAGCAACTTGATGGTGATTCCCCTTCTAAATACGTGACAAAACCTATGAAGTACTGGACTCATTGAATCTGTCACTGCTAACAGGGCCCAAGGAGTTTTCAATCGATGGCAGGAAAAGCAATGATCCTAAACCTAAAACTGCCAAGAATTCCTATAGATGGAGTTATCATGGACCGACTTCTGGTGATACGTGCCATGGGGGCTCCCATTTGACAAACCGGAATGGGATAGGTAGACCCAGTCATCCCATGTTTTACCTCAAGCTGGAGAAGCAGAGAATATCATCTAAAAGCCTACCTTCATGGCGTCTCAGTGCTCAGGGCTCTTCCTTCTCGGGGATCTTGTGTTCTGTAGGGATAATTCACGTGCTGGGGCAGTAGGTTCCCAATATCAGCTTGTGAAATGGATTAAATGATGTCTTCCTTTTAAAAAGATAAAGATTATTTGGAAAAGTTATTAATAGTGAACACATGATGTTATCCTCTCTGATCTATAAACTAGAGTTGACCGTTGAACAACCAACATGGAGGGTTACGGGTGCCGAGCCCACGCACTGAAAATCCATGGATAACTGCACAGTCAGGGCCCTGTATCTGCGCTTCCACCTCCGGGGACTCAGCAACCACAGATCCTGCAGTGCCATAGTGCACGGCTATGGGAAACATCCACCTATGAGTCTCACACACACACACGCACACACGCACATGCACAGGTTTCAACTTTGTTGTGTTTATTCTTGTGGCCACTCATCCTTGACATGTGCGTGCATACCTATTTGGACAGTAATGTAACAGGTAACCCCCATCACTTGTGTTCTACTTTTTTACTGACCATTGAAACTTAGTTCCTGATTGACCCTAGGGTTTGTAATTATGTTTACAACTTCATAAAAATAGAAAGTCCCTCACTGATCGACAGCGAGTGTATGAAAGGAAAATTGACCCATTCTGACTCAGGGCAACATTTCCTGGTTTTGAAAGACACACACCCATTCGGTAGTGCTTACATATGTCCAAGCACTGATCCACTGAAGTGGGGTTGCTTTCTTTCTTGGTACCAAACTTTGCATTCTCAAAATACTTCGCCATCTATTTATGCTGTAGATTTGTAGTAATAGACAATCTCCAAACGTCTGAACCTTGTCTCAATCGTGGGGCTCACACATTCTTTATAGAGTCAGTATATTCCCAGCATTCATTTCTTGATGTGAACTAGGTGAGGAATTTGCCATTGTGACGTTAGAATTGGCACCTCCTTGGTGTGAGGACACCAAGGGATAAGGGACCACTGAAGAATGTCCTTCCTTCACCATGCTGAGACTATTTTATTCAGTGTGAATCCTCTCATGTCCTACAAGTGCTGGCTCCATGGCGAATGGGATTCTCCCATGCATTGCATCGGATTTCTTCTACAGCGGTGATTGTGTGGTCTGGCCCAAGACGACCGCCGGCTGTCCTCCTAGTAAAGCTTGTGCTGCCTTCCCTACCGCGTCAGGGATGCATCCCACTCTGAGCTGTCTGTGTGTGTTGAGGCTGGAGCGCCAACTGAAGGTTCTTCCACCGTGGTTCCAGGCTTAGGGTTTCTCCCCACATGATTTTCTTCGGCTTAAAGAGGGTAATTTCTGGCTGAAGGCTCTACCTCACTGATCTCAGACACAGGGTTTCTGCTGTGTGTGACTTCTCTGGTGTTTACAAGGACGAGTGCACTGGGTAATGACTTACAAGATGTGTCAGGAAAACTACTTTCTCAGGGGAGTCTGCGGTGGGCATTACCTGCCCTTCTCCCCTAGTGGCCAGGCTTCTCTCCACACTGACTCGAATGAGCCTGGAGCCCACCTGGATTCAGGACTCTGGGAAATCCTCTTGCATCCTCCTCATCTCTCCTCCTGCTCCAGCTGTGAAAGCACATCTGATTGGTGCAGCCGATAACGTGTTTCGTGGGAAACATGGACCTGGATTTGGAGCCCTGCGTTGGAACCTGCGTGTGGTCTTCAGGTTCACGTCAGGAGGAGGAGCGAGGCGAAGGAACGTTAAAGAGCAGCACGGGGGGGGGGGGGGGGGGGGGAGGGCGTCCTGAGCACACGGGGAAGGGCGTCCTGAGCACACGGGGAAGGGCGTCCTGAGCACGGGGAAGTACGCCCAGCCCTTCCCCAGAGCAGGAGGGACGCTGACTTTGGGCTCAGGTATTCAGGAACTGTCTGCTGATGCTCAGGTCCCAGACCAGAAACAGACTGTGAAATCCTTTGTTTTTCTAACGAGGGTGAATCCATTGTTCCATAGTGGATCGAACATTATTTTCAAAAAACCATATTCAATAACATCAGCTCCCTCGGAAGGCCAACCACCCCCCACCCCACCCCCCAACCCCACCCCCCATCCCCATGAACTCTCTTTTAAAGGGAAAATGTCTGCTATGATGACGAGTGTTGTGCCAAACTCTGCCACGGTTTCAAGAGCAGAGGAGCTGGTTAGGAACTACCTATCACGTTGATCCATCCACTGGATGCAGGCGTGCCATGAGGTGAGTGTCCTGCACTGTTCTGAGTGTTAGATATGGAGCAGAAAGGAAGACGTGTGATTGTGGCCAGAAATTGTCCATCCTGGTGGGATCCTGAAAAAAAAAAAATTAAAAAGAAAGAAAGAAAGAAAGAAGCACATCCCCTTCAGGCAGATGTGGATGCTCTGTAAGTGTATAGGCATCGGCGTGGTGGGGGGCAGAATACGCAAAGCTCCTCTGGGTAATCTTTTATCAGATAAATGGCTGTGGACAGACTCACCCATGGACACCAGATAACTGAGGTCCTCCAGCAGCACAGCTCTAGACAGCATCCCCTGGAATTTGCTCATCAGGGCGCACTCTTCCTGGGTGAAGGTCGCACACACCCTTGAGACTCACTGATATTTAAAGACATGGTGGATATTCTGGCTCGGCCTGCGCCATCCCCACAATGTCCAAAAGTGACGGTCGAGATGACAAAACCGGAGAAAGACAGGTGTGTCTATCGCAAGCTCAGACACTGTTTGAGGTGCAGTTGACTATTCCCCTGGGTTGACTTGGCACGTGCCTTTCAGATGCATCACGGAGATACGCACACTCCTGACTCAGGGTGACCTCATCGCAAGGGGATATGACATGAGGGGCGTTGAGCAATAACCCGGACCTTCCACACACACACACACACACACACACACACACACACACACGCACACGCACACGCACACGCACACGCACACGCACACACACACCCCACCCCCACCCCCCCACCCCCCCCCCCCACACACAAAAGAGGCTCGCGGGAGTAAAAGATTAACGTTACCTCTGTTGACACCCACGACTGTACCTAGTTGTCACGAGACAGGAAGCTCAACTGTACATTTAACCCTTATCTGTTCCTGTGCTTTCTTGCAGAAAATCCTCGTGCGCTTCTTTCGCCTCGTGGAAGCGCTTGCTATTCCCCATAGGTAGCCACCGTGGAACCAGCTGCTGCTGATCCAAGAATGTGGAGGATTTCCGGAAATGATCAGTGATCCCGAGACAGACTCTCCCTTCCGTGATCAAAGCGACTCGACTCGGGGAGCTGTCTCTCGCCTCCCCCCCACCCCCCCCCCCACATCCCCCCCCACCCCCCCACCCCGCACACCGCCTTCTCCCTTGTGTACAAGCTATGTCTTTCAATTAAAACGTTTTGCCTTGTTAGCCTTAGAGTCTTGTGGAAGCGATCTTCATTTCTATGGTACTGCTGTGCAAGAATCTGGAAAGGGCCCGGTAACGGGTATGTCTGTAGCTCCCTCCTAGAGCTGGCCTGTGTCTACGTACGGATCCGAGTGCCACAGTTAACTTGTGAAAGAGCTCTCTTGAACTGGCTTAGAAGGAAGCACTCCCGAATTCAGTCCACTAGAAAGGGACCCGCCCGAAGGTTTTTGCAAGTTCACGTGATCTAGGATGAACCCTT
>NW_028123065.1:40000-42500 GCF_965194805.1 Balaenoptera borealis
CGGGTCCCCACAGCGCCCCGCTCCGGAGGTGGGGACCGGCCCGGGCCCGTGCGTTTAGGCCGGTGGAGGGCGCGACGGGCTCGGTGGTGGGCGCGCGTGGGTCCCGGTGGTCGGATTCATTCTGACCGATGTTTTTCCGAGTCGGACGCCAGAGGTGGGGACCGGACCGGCCTGGGCCGCGAGGGGTGACCCGGAGAGACCGGCACGGGCCAACACGGGTGCGGTCCCTCGTGGGCTCCGGTCGCCTGGGAGGCGCCTCCCTGGGAAAATGTTTCCAAGTCCCCCTGGGTCCGGGGACGTGGACGGACCGGGCCCTGCTCGCGCGGGTGGCCGGGCCGGGGAGGGGAGGGCGCACCCGGCCCTTCAGCGTGCCCACGTGGGTCCCGGTCGGCGGACGCGACTTTTTCTCACCCTGCCCCGCCCCCTCCTCCACCGCGAGTCCCGGCCGGGGGGTGGGGACCGGCCCGAGCCGTACTGGGTGGCCCGGATAGGGCGGCCTGGGCCCGGGCGCGGTCCCTCGTGGGGCCCGCTCGTCGGAGGCGGCCGAGTGGGATATTTCTTTTTCTCTAACCAAGTCCTCGCCCGGAGAGAGACTCGGAGGGACCGGTACCTGCCCGCGCGGGCGAACCGGGGAGGGCGACCCCGGCCCGCTCGCTGCCTCTCCCACGTTTTCCCGCCCCTCCCGCCCCGCCCCCACTTTGCCACCACGCTCCTCGGGTCGACCAGGTGGCCCCGAGGGCTCCGGGACTGGTGTGGATGGGGAAGGGTTGGGGACAGGTGGCGGGACCGAGGTCCCGGGGACCCCCCCTGCGATTCGTGGATGGGCCCCGCTGCCGGGCGTCGTGATTTTTTTCGCCCGAAATGGGCCTTTTTTGCCACCAGATAGGTGCTGACACGGTCTTCCCTGGCGTCTGTCGCTGAGGACTTTGGGACTCCGGACGCATGCAGGGCTCTGGGCTTGGGACTGCCGCCTGGCACCCGAACCGGCCCTTGCCGCTTGAGCCGCCCGCCTGGGCCTGCGCGCCGGCTCTCGTGTGTGCGCCCGGCTGACCCGGCCCGCGGTGCCGCCTCCGGTCTCTGGCTCACCCGAGGGCGGCGGGGCGAGGTGGCGCGTGGGTCTTCTACCCCGTGTGACTCCCACCCCCCGCCGCAGGCACCCGGTGGTGGCTGAGACGACCCCACCCCGCAGGCTCCGTGCCACGTGTCAGGCGTTCTCCTCGCGGGGTCGTCGGCCACTGTTGCCTGAGAGCCAGAAAAGGAGGTGGGGGGGCTGCCTGCCTGCCTGCCTGCCTGCCTGCCTGCCTGCCGGTGAGGCTGAAGCAGGCTCCTCGGATGATGGTCCTCACCGTGCCCCTCTCCTTCGGGACTTTCTGGCCCCTGGCTCGCTGGATTGACTGATCGATGTGGTGCTGTCGCGCTCTCCTGGGCCGGACCTAAGTCGCGCCAGACGAGGGACGGACGTTCCTGGCGAACGGGACCGCTCTTCTCGTTCTGTCCGCGGGCCCCTCGCCTCTCTTTTCACGCCCTCCCGGCCTGTCGAGGGGGTGTGTGGAAGGGCAGGGGTGGTGGTCTCCGGCCCTGACCCTCGGTCTCCTGCCCCCTGCCTCACGGGGCGGGCGGGTCCGTGGTCCTCGGACGCAGCAGACACTCTCGCTTCGCCTCCTTGGCGTGTGCCTCGCGAGCGGTCCTCCCCGCGTCGGTGGGGGGGGCCGTCCCGCCGCTGCGCTGCGCGCCCCTGCTGGCGCGTGAGCGTGCCTTGCTTGGCCGTCGGTGGTGCCCCTGGAGCGCTCCAGGTTGTCCCTCAGGTGCCCGAGGCCGAGCGGTGGTGTCGTTCCCTTTTCCCAGCGTGCTCCTCGGGTCCCCGCCGCGGTGGTGTGTCCCCTGAGTGGCTCTCTTGGCGGGGGTCGAGACGGTAAGGGAGGCGTGCCTCTGTTCCCCCCCTCGGTGGGGGGCCGGGTGCCGCCTCGTCGCGGTCGTCCTCCCACGGCTGTGCGGTGGGGGGGATCGTGTTGGGTCGGGGGGCGGCTGAGGTTGTGCCCCCGGCTGCGGCCGCGAGCGCTCCTGTGAGCCGTGTGCTTACCCATACCGCAGACCCCCCCCCCCCACACACACCCCGTCCATTCGTGGACTGGGCGGCTTGTGGAGCCGCCTCCGCGGGCCCAAAGGGGAGACGATGGGTGGGGGATGATGCACCCTCGGTGAGAAAGCCTTCTCTAGCGATCCGAGAGGGAGCCTTGGGGTACCGGACCCCCCAGCCGCTGCCCCTCCCAAGCGTGCAGTCGCCACGGTGGCGTCTGCCAGAGCACGTGGGCAGAGCCCCTCGCCTTCGCGGGAGGGCTTGCGCCGGCCCCGCGGTGGGGCCGTGCGCCGCTCTTTGCCTACCGCGGCCCGCGCCTCCCCCCTCTGAGTCGGGGGAGGGTCCCGCCAGGCCGGCGTCCGGCGTGGGGCCGCGTGTGCGTGTGTGCGTGTGCGTGTGCGGTGACCCCCGTGGTGAGCTCAA
>NW_028123065.1:62500-70000 GCF_965194805.1 Balaenoptera borealis
CGACGACATCATCAGAGTTATTTCAAACTTCTAAAGTTGCTTCGACCCTGACATCTAGATCTAGAAATCTCCTTGACTCAGACACACACACACACACACACACACACACACACACACACACACACACACACACACACACACACACACACACAGTCACCAGCTCAGCTTTAATATGTTCCAAGGAACTTTCAGAGGAGGGAACTGTTGGGCTCCAGAGTAGGCCGCCCCAAAATGTGCCTCCATGCTCTATTGATTATTTTGAATTCAAGTGACTTAAGAACCGGCCAGCACAAGAGGGACACACTGGCCCTCCTTTCTGTCCTCCTGCGGAGGAAGATCTCAAGTGAAGACGTCTGCTTTCACGCGTGTCCATGATTCTCAAATGGTGTAGTGGGGTTTCCTGGGTTAGGAAAAGGAGGGGACTCCTTTTGCCTGGAAAAACGGCCTGTTTCTCACACATCCTCCTCCCATCCCTTCCTCTCTCCCTCCTTCCCTCCCTGCAGTTTGGAGGGGGCAGCCTAAGGGTGGGGGAAACTGGGGAAAGAAAAAAGAAAAAGCCATTCATTAAAGAGAAGCTCGAGGCAAAGTCAAACGCTCCGACTTGACCGGAGAGCTTTCTGCATTTGAATGGAGCGATTGAACGAGGCCCTGCCGAATGAATCGTCCGGACCTCCCCTCCCCCGCTCCTGGCAAAGGTCAGTCCAGGGGACTTAGGAAGGAGCGCTGGAGAAGGAACAGGGGTGGGGGTGGGGGTGGGGGCGGGAACAACAGACAATAGCCGCTGCCTGCCTGCCTGCCTGCCTGCCCGCCCGCCGGGCTGAGGCCTGAGGGCTGAGGGCCACCCTGGCTCCTGCAACACAATCCCTTCCAGGAAACTGCTGTGATGACTATTTGGCAGTGAATGATCAAATCTGAACTCTCTTGGCCTATTTCTGCAAAAGGCCCGAGTCTCAGCTACGACAGATTCTCTGGATTTCTTGGCACATGGACTGACCCTCAATCTCCCATCCTGTCAGATCCTCCTTTGTACACACACCTCCACTGGAAGGGTTCTTTGGCCTCGTCCAGAAAACGAACAAGCAAGAACAAACACACAAACAGACTGAATTGATGTGTTGGTATTTGTTGGAAAGAAACATGCTCCTCTCACACACCTGAGGGCAGGAAGCGAAGGCAGGTTCTCAGCAGGAGGGGGACGGGGAACCTGAACCGAGGTCGGTCAGCGGTCCCCCCCAACTTCTCTCCCAGGTCACGTGGGCCTCCCCTCCCCGCCTCTCTCTGCGCCCCCCTGACCTGGTTCTGATATTTCACTTGGGAAACTTCTCTAGGCCGACCGAGATGCCAGCTTGCTGTCCTGCTGCTTCATGTCCATCTCTACCAGCCGTGCCCAAAAGGCACGTGAAATCATGGACAGCAAATAGCGCCCCCAGAGCTGTGTGTGTGTGTGTGTGTGTGTGTGTGTGTGTGTGTGTGTGTGTGTGTGTGTGTGTGTGTGCGTGCGCGCGCGCCAATTTTCCAGGAAGCGGTGAGGGAGCAAAGGGAGGGCTGGGTGAAGGAATCCTGGGTGCCCGTCATCGCACACCCCGCAGAGCACCATTTATTTCTATCTCCATGTCTGAAAGACACTTAGTCCTCATTTCAGCAACTTGATGGTGATTCCCCTTCTAAATACGTGACAAAACCTATGAAGTACTGGACTCATTGAATCTGTCACTGCTAACAGGGCCCAAGGAGTTTTCAATCGATGGCAGGAAAAGCAATGATCCTAAACCTAAAACTGCCAAGAATTCCTATAGATGGAGTTATCATGGACCGACTTCTGGTGATACGTGCCATGGGGGCTCCCATTTGACAAACCGGAATGGGATAGGTAGACCCAGTCATCCCATGTTTTACCTCAAGCTGGAGAAGCAGAGAATATCATCTAAAAGCCTACCTTCATGGCGTCTCAGTGCTCAGGGCTCTTCCTTCTCGGGGATCTTGTGTTCTGTAGGGATAATTCACGTGCTGGGGCAGTAGGTTCCCAATATCAGCTTGTGAAATGGATTAAATGATGTCTTCCTTTTAAAAAGATAAAGATTATTTGGAAAAGTTATTAATAGTGAACACATGATGTTATCCTCTCTGATCTATAAACTAGAGTTGACCGTTGAACAACCAACATGGAGGGTTACGGGTGCCGAGCCCACGCACTGAAAATCCATGGATAACTGCACAGTCAGGGCCCTGTATCTGCGCTTCCACCTCCGGGGACTCAGCAACCACAGATCCTGCAGTGCCATAGTGCACGGCTATGGGAAACATCCACCTATGAGTCTCACACACACACACGCACACACGCACATGCACAGGTTTCAACTTTGTTGTGTTTATTCTTGTGGCCACTCATCCTTGACATGTGCGTGCATACCTATTTGGACAGTAATGTAACAGGTAACCCCCATCACTTGTGTTCTACTTTTTTACTGACCATTGAAACTTAGTTCCTGATTGACCCTAGGGTTTGTAATTATGTTTACAACTTCATAAAAATAGAAAGTCCCTCACTGATCGACAGCGAGTGTATGAAAGGAAAATTGACCCATTCTGACTCAGGGCAACATTTCCTGGTTTTGAAAGACACACACCCATTCGGTAGTGCTTACATATGTCCAAGCACTGATCCACTGAAGTGGGGTTGCTTTCTTTCTTGGTACCAAACTTTGCATTCTCAAAATACTTCGCCATCTACCTATTTATGCTGTAGATTTGTAGTAATAGACAATCTCCAAACGTCTGAACCTTGTCTCAATCGTGGGGCTCACACATTCTTTATAGAGTCAGTATATTCCCAGCATTCATTTCTTGATGTGAACTAGGTGAGGAATTTGCCATTGTGACGTTAGAATTGGCACCTCCTTGGTGTGAGGACACCAAGGGATAAGGGACCACTGAAGAATGTCCTTCCTTCACCATGCTGAGACTATTTTATTCAGTGTGAATCCTCTCATGTCCTACAAGTGCTGGCTCCATGGCGAATGGGATTCTCCCATGCATTGCATCGGATTTCTTCTACAGCGGTGATTGTGTGGTCTGGCCCAAGACGACCGCCGGCTGTCCTCCTAGTAAAGCTTGTGCTGCCTTCCCTACCGCGTCAGGGATGCATCCCACTCTGAGCTGTCTGTGTGTGTTGAGGCTGGAGCGCCAACTGAAGGTTCTTCCACCGTGGTTCCAGGCTTAGGGTTTCTCCCCACATGATTTTCTTCGGCTTAAAGAGGGTAATTTCTGGCTGAAGGCTCTACCTCACTGATCTCAGACACAGGGTTTCTGCTGTGTGTGACTTCTCTGGTGTTTACAAGGACGAGTGCACTGGGTAATGACTTACAAGATGTGTCAGGAAAACTACTTTCTCAGGGGAGTCTGCGGTGGGCATTACCTGCCCTTCTCCCCTAGTGGCCAGGCTTCTCTCCACACTGACTCGAATGAGCCTGGAGCCCACCTGGATTCAGGACTCTGGGAAATCCTCTTGCATCCTCCTCATCTCTCCTCCTGCTCCAGCTGTGAAAGCACATCTGATTGGTGCAGCCGATAACGTGTTTCGTGGGAAACATGGACCTGGATTTGGAGCCCTGCGTTGGAACCTGCGTGTGGTCTTCAGGTTCACGTCAGGAGGAGGAGCGAGGCGAAGGAACGTTAAAGAGCAGCACGGGGGGGGGGGGGGGGGGGAGGGCGTCCTGAGCACACGGGGAAGGGCGTCCTGAGCACACGGGGAAGGGCGTCCTGAGCACGGGGAAGTACGCCCAGCCCTTCCCCAGAGCAGGAGGGACGCTGACTTTGGGCTCAGGTATTCAGGAACTGTCTGCTGATGCTCAGGTCCCAGACCAGAAACAGACTGTGAAATCCTTTGTTTTTCTAACGAGGGTGAATCCATTGTTCCATAGTGGATCGAACATTATTTTCAAAAAACCATATTCAATAACATCAGCTCCCTCGGAAGGCCAACCACCCCCCACCCCACCCCCCAACCCCACCCCCCATCCCCATGAACTCTCTTTTAAAGGGAAAATGTCTGCTATGATGACGAGTGTTGTGCCAAACTCTGCCACGGTTTCAAGAGCAGAGGAGCTGGTTAGGAACTACCTATCACGTTGATCCATCCACTGGATGCAGGCGTGCCATGAGGTGAGTGTCCTGCACTGTTCTGAGTGTTAGATATGGAGCAGAAAGGAAGACGTGTGATTGTGGCCAGAAATTGTCCATCCTGGTGGGATCCTGAAAAAAAAAAAATTAAAAAGAAAGAAAGAAAGAAAGAAGCACATCCCCTTCAGGCAGATGTGGATGCTCTGTAAGTGTATAGGCATCGGCGTGGTGGGGGGCAGAATACGCAAAGCTCCTCTGGGTAATCTTTTATCAGATAAATGGCTGTGGACAGACTCACCCATGGACACCAGATAACTGAGGTCCTCCAGCAGCACAGCTCTAGACAGCATCCCCTGGAATTTGCTCATCAGGGCGCACTCTTCCTGGGTGAAGGTCGCACACACCCTTGAGACTCACTGATATTTAAAGACATGGTGGATATTCTGGCTCGGCCTGCGCCATCCCCACAATGTCCAAAAGTGACGGTCGAGATGACAAAACCGGAGAAAGACAGGTGTGTCTATCGCAAGCTCAGACACTGTTTGAGGTGCAGTTGACTATTCCCCTGGGTTGACTTGGCACGTGCCTTTCAGATGCATCACGGAGATACGCACACTCCTGACTCAGGGTGACCTCATCGCAAGGGGATATGACATGAGGGGCGTTGAGCAATAACCCGGACCTTCCACACACACACACACACACACACACACACACACACACACACACACACGCGCGCGCACACGCACACGCACACGCACACACACACCCCCCCCCCACCCCCCCACCCCCCCCCCCACACACACAAAAGAGGCTCGCGGGAGTAAAAGATTAACGTTACCTCTGTTGACACCCACGACTGTACCTAGTTGTCACGAGACAGGAAGCTCAACTGTACATTTAACCCTTATCTGTTCCTGTGCTTTCTTGCAGAAAATCCTCGTGCGCTTCTTTCGCCTCGTGGAAGCGCTTGCTATTCCCCATAGGTAGCCACCGTGGAACCAGCTGCTGCTGATCCAAGAATGTGGAGGATTTCCGGAAATGATCAGTGATCCCGAGACAGACTCTCCCTTCCGTGATCAAAGCGACTCGACTCGGGGAGCTGTCTCTCGCCTCCCCCCCACCCCCCCCCACATCCCCCCCCACCCCCCCACCCCGCACACCGCCTTCTCCCTTGTGTACAAGCTATGTCTTTCAATTAAAACGTTTTGCCTTGTTAGCCTTAGAGTCTTGTGGAAGCGATCTTCATTTCTATGGTACTGCTGTGCAAGAATCTGGAAAGGGCCCGGTAACGGGTATGTCTGTAGCTCCCTCCTAGAGCTGGCCTGTGTCTACGTACGGATCCGAGTGCCACAGTTAACTTGTGAAAGAGCTCTCTTGAACTGGCTTAGAAGGAAGCACTCCCGAATTCAGTCCACTAGAAAGGGACCCGCCCGAAGGTTTTTGCAAGTTCACGTGATCTAGGATGAACCCTTCAGCCGAGATATAGCCAAGGTCAAGGGATGGGTTTTATGAAACTAGGCAGGTCTTTAGCGTGATCAGCATTCGAGGTCAACCTTTTCTTCTATCTACGTCGACCCCAAATCCAATAAGTTCACGGGAGTGAACCGAATTCGTCAGCAAGAAAAAGAACTTGGGGGGTGATGGCTGACGTCGTCTAAAGTCTCAGGAGATGTTCACGGGTCATCTCATCGTCATGGGATTTAGAACAAGTGATTTCGATAGCTCTAGGTGGAGGAACTCCTTAAGAAAGGTTATGTGTTGTGGTATGTATGTCTACTTAAAAACAGTTTCTCCCAGACCTTTGGGGTCACTTTAGAAACTTTAGAGTTGGCATAAGTGGAATGATGGGGAATTCGTGGAACGTCTAGATCGTTTCCAGAGATAACCTATGGAAACGTTCTTGGCTCAACAAGTCTCAGTGGACCTACTTCTGTCTCCTTATTACAGAAGGAACTGTAAAACTCAAACTAACTGTAAAACTAAAGATGTTTCGATGTATGACTCCACACCTCTGGCATCACTTTGGGGGAAAGAAATTTTGAAAAAGTGACGCTGTGTGAAAATGTATGCTTCTAGACATGATGGAATGGAATCATCCATTTGCCGGTCCAGAAACACTGGTGTCACGGACCCCGTTCACCGTGGCTTCCTAGTTCCTGTTCATGACCGATTCAGGTTTCTAAGCGTTCTGAATTCTGATTGTCTTTTTCTTGTTTTCTTCTCCATTCTTGTCTCAAAGAACTTTACGTTCCAAAAATATATTTTACCTACCAAATCACAGATTGTCCGTTTGTTACAAAAACTTTTAGGTTGAGAGATTTTCTCTTTCTTTCTTTCTTTTTCTTTCTTTCTTTCTTTCTTTTTCTTTCTTTCTTTCTTTTTCTTTCTTTCTTTCTTTCTTTCTTTCTTTCTTTCTTTCTTTCTTTCTTTCTTTCTTTCTTTCTTTTTCTTTCTTTTCTTTTCTTCTCTCTCTCTCTCTCTCTCTCTCTCCCTCTCTCTCTCTCTCTCTCTTTCTTTCTTTCTTCCCCCAAGTCTGTGCATTGTGTTTCTTTCACTTTGTTCTGTTCCTAGGTACTAAGGATTTCTTTTTAATGTCATTAGCTTAAATAAGGGGCTTTGCATTTTTTGGCGAAAGCACCAGAAAAGTATTTTCTCATTAAGGGTCGGAATGTTGTTTGCCGGTGATGAGGCTCTCCTTCTGCCAGATGACTGACGATTGGATGGAGGAATAAAGTACACATGAGTATGTTCACGAACACTTACTGACGTTTCAGAGGACCTTAAATTAAAAACAGAGACCCTGGGCTTTCCTGGTGGCGCAGTGGTTGAGAATCTGCCTGCTGATGCAGGGGACACGGGTTCGGGCCCTGGTCTGGGAAGATCCCACATGTCGCGGAGCAACTAGGCCCGTGAGCCACAATTACTGAGCCTGCGCATCTGGAGCCTGTGCTCCGCGCAACAAGAGAGGCCGCGATAGTGAAGAGGCCCGCCTACCGCGGTGAAGAGTGGCCCCCGCTTGCCGCAACTGGAGAAGGCCCTTGCACAGAAACGAAGACCCAACACAGCCAAGAATAAAATTTTTTTAAAAATTAAAAAAACAACAACAACAACAACAACAACAACAGAGACCCCCTCACCTCCTCCCTCCCCGCCCTGTAAAATTCATCTGAAGTGGAGAAAAAAACCTTGTTAAAAATCCTTTTCCTTTTCGTTCCATCAACATGGTGCATGGATTTCCTAGCAGAAACTTAAGCGAGGTGCATGTTCATCATTCAGCAGAATTCTAATTTTCTAGTTCTAAGGAAAACTACTAAAACGAATGAGGATAACACCTTCCCATGCAATCCTTAGGGAAAGCTCCCACCCAATTTAATGAAA
>NW_028123065.1:75000-77500 GCF_965194805.1 Balaenoptera borealis
TAGCTCCGAGACGGACGCCTCGGGGCCGCGCCAGACGCCCGCCGCCTCGCCCCGGGCTGAGCTCGGGCGTTTGGGCGGCCCGGCGGCGCTGCAGCGTCCTCGGTGGCCGGCCGGCGACCGGGATCCGGCCCGGGGACGTTGGAGCCGGTTGTCGGGAGCCACCTGGCGGCCGCTTTTATATTGTCCCTTGTCTCTGGAGCTTCGGCGGCGACCTTCGTGAGGGCTGTGACTCGGCCGCCGGGCCCGAGGCAGAGTTCCGGGAGCCAGGCGACGCTGGTGGCGACTGTCCCGGTGGCGCCCAGGCGTGGGCGCCTCCTGCTGTCGCTTGAGATTGGGCGTGCAGGTCTGTGAGGGTGTGACCGTCGCCGCGCTCTCGAGCCGGCTTGAGGGACCGCCTGGCCTGGTCGACCAGCATCCGACCGCGCCCCTCCGGCCGCGGGGACCGACCCGGCCATCCGACCCGACCTGGGCCGGGCCGCCGCAGTGGGAAGGGAGAGGGTCTTTCGCGCCCTCCGGAGCGCCTGTGGATGGATGGGCGGTCGGGCCTTCTCCTGGCTCACCCTTTGGAGCGTTCGTTCCCCGACCCCCTCCCCACCCCCTCCCTCCCCGGGTCCCCACAGCGCCCCGCTCCGGAGGTGGGGACCGGCCCGGGCCCGTGCGTTTAGGCCGGTGGAGGGCGCGACGGGCTCGGTGGTGGGCGCGCGTGGGTCCCGGTGGTCGGATTCATTCTGACCGATGTTTTTCCGAGTCGGACGCCAGAGGTGGGGACCGGACCGGCCTGGGCCGCGAGGGGTGACCCGGAGAGACCGGCACGGGCCAACACGGGTGCGGTCCCTCGTGGGCTCCGGTCGCCTGGGAGGCGCCTCCCTGGGAAAATGTTTCCAAGTCCCCCTGGGTCCGGGGACGTGGACGGACCGGGCCCTGCTCGCGCGGGTGGCCGGGCCGGGGAGGGGAGGGCGCACCCGGCCCTTCAGCGTGCCCACGTGGGTCCCGGTCGGCGGACGCGACTTTTTCTCACCCTGCCCCGCCCCCTCCTCCACCGCGAGTCCCGGCCGGGGGGTGGGGACCGGCCCGAGCCGTACTGGGTGGCCCGGATAGGGCGGCCTGGGCCCGGGCGCGGTCCCTCGTGGGGCCCGCTCGTCGGAGGCGGCCGAGTGGGATATTTCTTTTTCTCTAACCAAGTCCTCGCCCGGAGAGAGACTCGGAGGGACCGGTACCTGCCCGCGCGGGCGAACCGGGGAGGGCGACCCCGGCCCGCTCGCTGCCTCTCCCACGTTTTCCCGCCCCTCCCGCCCCGCCCCCACTTTGCCACCACGCTCCTCGGGTCGACCAGGTGGCCCCGAGGGCTCCGGGACTGGTGTGGATGGGGAAGGGTTGGGGACAGGTGGCGGGACCGAGGTCCCGGGGACCCCCCCTGCGATTCGTGGATGGGCCCCGCTGCCGGGCGTCGTGATTTTTTTCGCCCGAAATGGGCCTTTTTTGCCACCAGATAGGTGCTGACACGGTCTTCCCTGGCGTCTGTCGCTGAGGACTTTGGGACTCCGGACGCATGCAGGGCTCTGGGCTTGGGACTGCCGCCTGGCACCCGAACCGGCCCTTGCCGCTTGAGCCGCCCGCCTGGGCCTGCGCGCCGGCTCTCGTGTGTGCGCCCGGCTGACCCGGCCCGCGGTGCCGCCTCCGGTCTCTGGCTCACCCGAGGGCGGCGGGGCGAGGTGGCGCGTGGGTCTTCTACCCCGTGTGACTCCCACCCCCCGCCGCAGGCACCCGGTGGTGGCTGAGACGACCCCACCCCGCAGGCTCCGTGCCACGTGTCAGGCGTTCTCCTCGCGAGGTCGTCGGCCACTGTTGCCTGAGAGCCAGAAAAGGAGGTGGGGGGGCTGCCTGCCTGCCTGCCTGCCTGCCTGCCTGCCTGCCGGTGAGGCTGAAGCAGGCTCCTCGGATGATGGTCCTCACCGTGCCCCTCTCCTTCGGGACTTTCTGGCCCCTGGCTCGCTGGATTGACTGATCGATGTGGTGCTGTCGCGCTCTCCTGGGCCGGACCTAAGTCGCGCCAGACGAGGGACGGACGTTCCTGGCGAACGGGACCGCTCTTCTCGTTCTGTCCGCGGGCCCCTCGCCTCTCTTTTCACGCCCTCCCGGCCTGTCGAGGGGGTGTGTGGAAGGGCAGGGGTGGTGGTCTCCGGCCCTGACCCTCGGTCTCCTGCCCCCTGCCTCACGGGGCGGGCGGGTCCGTGGTCCTCGGACGCAGCAGACACTCTCGCTTCGCCTCCTTGGCGTGTGCCTCGCGAGCGGTCCTCCCCGCGTCGGTGGGGGGGGCCGTCCCGCCGCTGCGCTGCGCGCCCCTGCTGGCGCGTGAGCGTGCCTTGCTTGGCCGTCGGTGGTGCCCCTGGAGCGCTCCAGGTTGTCCCTCAGGTGCCCGAGGCCGAGCGGTGGTGTCGTTCCCTTTTCCCAGCGTGCTCCTCGGGTCCCCGCCGCGGTGGTGTGTCCCCTGAGTGGCTCT
>NW_028123065.1:97500-105000 GCF_965194805.1 Balaenoptera borealis
AGAGAGGGAGCGATTAGGACTGATTGTTAAATCTTTTGTTTTCCAGATACAAGGAAAAACAAAAACAAACAAACAAAACCCAATTTTCTTCTTTTATTTTTAAAGGGGGACGTCCATTTGGTAACTCATACCTCTGTCAGCAGGATAGAATCACTGATCTTTTTCTCCCTACTTTCCTTAATTCAGAAACTCTCAGTGAGGCTTCTTATTTCCCTGGCAATAGAGTTATTCGCATATGTTACTTGGAGGCCAAAATTATGTTTCCATAAAACGGGGATACACACTTGTGGATGTGAAATTCTGGTGCTACTCACTTCCCTTAGGGAGTTGTTCTTAATCTGAAAACTGGACTGCATCCCGAAGTTTTTTGAGTTCCCTCCAATATCTGGCTATGACTCTCTCCGTGAACGTTTGCCATTTTCTCCCACCCTTTTGACTTGGCATCACTGAGAACTAAAACGGCCCTTTGCCTGAAGCCCTGCAAACGGAAGCTAGAGAACTTGACGAAAACCTTAGAGAAACGGCCACAACGGCTCCTATGGAAAAAGTCCTCGTTCCTGTTTCTGTGAGAGCCACTCCGAAATTTGAACCAAACACCCGACGACATCATCAGAGTTATTTCAAACTTCTAAAGTTGCTTCGACCCTGACATCTAGATCTAGAAATCTCCTTGACTCAGACACACACACACACACACACACACACACACACACACACACACACACACACACACACACACACACACACACAGTCACCAGCTCAGCTTTAATATGTTCCAAGGAACTTTCAGAGGAGGGAACTGTTGGGCTCCAGAGTAGGCCGCCCCAAAATGTGCCTCCATGCTCTATTGATTATTTTGAATTCAAGTGACTTAAGAACCGGCCAGCACAAGAGGGACACACTGGCCCTCCTTTCTGTCCTCCTGCGGAGGAAGATCTCAAGTGAAGACGTCTGCTTTCACGCGTGTCCATGATTCTCAAATGGTGTAGTGGGGTTTCCTGGGTTAGGAAAAGGAGGGGACTCCTTTTGCCTGGAAAAACGGCCTGTTTCTCACACATCCTCCTCCCATCCCTTCCTCTCTCCCTCCTTCCCTCCCTGCAGTTTGGAGGGGGCAGCCTAAGGGTGGGGGAAACTGGGGAAAGAAAAAAGAAAAAGCCATTCATTAAAGAGAAGCTCGAGGCAAAGTCAAACGCTCCGACTTGACCGGAGAGCTTTCTGCATTTGAATGGAGCGATTGAACGAGGCCCTGCCGAATGAATCGTCCGGACCTCCCCTCCCCCGCTCCTGGCAAAGGTCAGTCCAGGGGACTTAGGAAGGAGCGCTGGAGAAGGAACAGGGGTGGGGGTGGGGGTGGGGGCGGGAACAACAGACAATAGCCGCTGCCTGCCTGCCTGCCTGCCTGCCCGCCCGCCGGGCTGAGGCCTGAGGGCTGAGGGCCACCCTGGCTCCTGCAACACAATCCCTTCCAGGAAACTGCTGTGATGACTATTTGGCAGTGAATGATCAAATCTGAACTCTCTTGGCCTATTTCTGCAAAAGGCCCGAGTCTCAGCTACGACAGATTCTCTGGATTTCTTGGCACATGGACTGACCCTCAATCTCCCATCCTGTCAGATCCTCCTTTGTACACACACCTCCACTGGAAGGGTTCTTTGGCCTCGTCCAGAAAACGAACAAGCAAGAACAAACACACAAACAGACTGAATTGATGTGTTGGTATTTGTTGGAAAGAAACATGCTCCTCTCACACACCTGAGGGCAGGAAGCGAAGGCAGGTTCTCAGCAGGAGGGGGACGGGGAACCTGAACCGAGGTCGGTCAGCGGTCCCCCCCAACTTCTCTCCCAGGTCACGTGGGCCTCCCCTCCCCGCCTCTCTCTGCGCCCCCCTGACCTGGTTCTGATATTTCACTTGGGAAACTTCTCTAGGCCGACCGAGATGCCAGCTTGCTGTCCTGCTGCTTCATGTCCATCTCTACCAGCCGTGCCCAAAAGGCACGTGAAATCATGGACAGCAAATAGCGCCCCCAGAGCTGTGTGTGTGTGTGTGTGTGTGTGTGTGTGTGTGTGTGTGTGTGTGTGTGTGTGTGTGTGTGCGTGCGCGCGCGCCAATTTTCCAGGAAGCGGTGAGGGAGCAAAGGGAGGGCTGGGTGAAGGAATCCTGGGTGCCCGTCATCGCACACCCCGCAGAGCACCATTTATTTCTATCTCCATGTCTGAAAGACACTTAGTCCTCATTTCAGCAACTTGATGGTGATTCCCCTTCTAAATACGTGACAAAACCTATGAAGTACTGGACTCATTGAATCTGTCACTGCTAACAGGGCCCAAGGAGTTTTCAATCGATGGCAGGAAAAGCAATGATCCTAAACCTAAAACTGCCAAGAATTCCTATAGATGGAGTTATCATGGACCGACTTCTGGTGATACGTGCCATGGGGGCTCCCATTTGACAAACCGGAATGGGATAGGTAGACCCAGTCATCCCATGTTTTACCTCAAGCTGGAGAAGCAGAGAATATCATCTAAAAGCCTACCTTCATGGCGTCTCAGTGCTCAGGGCTCTTCCTTCTCGGGGATCTTGTGTTCTGTAGGGATAATTCACGTGCTGGGGCAGTAGGTTCCCAATATCAGCTTGTGAAATGGATTAAATGATGTCTTCCTTTTAAAAAGATAAAGATTATTTGGAAAAGTTATTAATAGTGAACACATGATGTTATCCTCTCTGATCTATAAACTAGAGTTGACCGTTGAACAACCAACATGGAGGGTTACGGGTGCCGAGCCCACGCACTGAAAATCCATGGATAACTGCACAGTCAGGGCCCTGTATCTGCGCTTCCACCTCCGGGGACTCAGCAACCACAGATCCTGCAGTGCCATAGTGCACGGCTATGGGAAACATCCACCTATGAGTCTCACACACACACACGCACACACGCACATGCACAGGTTTCAACTTTGTTGTGTTTATTCTTGTGGCCACTCATCCTTGACATGTGCGTGCATACCTATTTGGACAGTAATGTAACAGGTAACCCCCATCACTTGTGTTCTACTTTTTTACTGACCATTGAAACTTAGTTCCTGATTGACCCTAGGGTTTGTAATTATGTTTACAACTTCATAAAAATAGAAAGTCCCTCACTGATCGACAGCGAGTGTATGAAAGGAAAATTGACCCATTCTGACTCAGGGCAACATTTCCTGGTTTTGAAAGACACACACCCATTCGGTAGTGCTTACATATGTCCAAGCACTGATCCACTGAAGTGGGGTTGCTTTCTTTCTTGGTACCAAACTTTGCATTCTCAAAATACTTCGCCATCTACCTATTTATGCTGTAGATTTGTAGTAATAGACAATCTCCAAACGTCTGAACCTTGTCTCAATCGTGGGGCTCACACATTCTTTATAGAGTCAGTATATTCCCAGCATTCATTTCTTGATGTGAACTAGGTGAGGAATTTGCCATTGTGACGTTAGAATTGGCACCTCCTTGGTGTGAGGACACCAAGGGATAAGGGACCACTGAAGAATGTCCTTCCTTCACCATGCTGAGACTATTTTATTCAGTGTGAATCCTCTCATGTCCTACAAGTGCTGGCTCCATGGCGAATGGGATTCTCCCATGCATTGCATCGGATTTCTTCTACAGCGGTGATTGTGTGGTCTGGCCCAAGACGACCGCCGGCTGTCCTCCTAGTAAAGCTTGTGCTGCCTTCCCTACCGCGTCAGGGATGCATCCCACTCTGAGCTGTCTGTGTGTGTTGAGGCTGGAGCGCCAACTGAAGGTTCTTCCACCGTGGTTCCAGGCTTAGGGTTTCTCCCCACATGATTTTCTTCGGCTTAAAGAGGGTAATTTCTGGCTGAAGGCTCTACCTCACTGATCTCAGACACAGGGTTTCTGCTGTGTGTGACTTCTCTGGTGTTTACAAGGACGAGTGCACTGGGTAATGACTTACAAGATGTGTCAGGAAAACTACTTTCTCAGGGGAGTCTGCGGTGGGCATTACCTGCCCTTCTCCCCTAGTGGCCAGGCTTCTCTCCACACTGACTCGAATGAGCCTGGAGCCCACCTGGATTCAGGACTCTGGGAAATCCTCTTGCATCCTCCTCATCTCTCCTCCTGCTCCAGCTGTGAAAGCACATCTGATTGGTGCAGCCGATAACGTGTTTCGTGGGAAACATGGACCTGGATTTGGAGCCCTGCGTTGGAACCTGCGTGTGGTCTTCAGGTTCACGTCAGGAGGAGGAGCGAGGCGAAGGAACGTTAAAGAGCAGCACGGGGGGGGGGGGGGGGGGGAGGGCGTCCTGAGCACACGGGGAAGGGCGTCCTGAGCACACGGGGAAGGGCGTCCTGAGCACGGGGAAGTACGCCCAGCCCTTCCCCAGAGCAGGAGGGACGCTGACTTTGGGCTCAGGTATTCAGGAACTGTCTGCTGATGCTCAGGTCCCAGACCAGAAACAGACTGTGAAATCCTTTGTTTTTCTAACGAGGGTGAATCCATTGTTCCATAGTGGATCGAACATTATTTTCAAAAAACCATATTCAATAACATCAGCTCCCTCGGAAGGCCAACCACCCCCCACCCCACCCCCCAACCCCACCCCCCATCCCCATGAACTCTCTTTTAAAGGGAAAATGTCTGCTATGATGACGAGTGTTGTGCCAAACTCTGCCACGGTTTCAAGAGCAGAGGAGCTGGTTAGGAACTACCTATCACGTTGATCCATCCACTGGATGCAGGCGTGCCATGAGGTGAGTGTCCTGCACTGTTCTGAGTGTTAGATATGGAGCAGAAAGGAAGACGTGTGATTGTGGCCAGAAATTGTCCATCCTGGTGGGATCCTGAAAAAAAAAAAATTAAAAAGAAAGAAAGAAAGAAAGAAGCACATCCCCTTCAGGCAGATGTGGATGCTCTGTAAGTGTATAGGCATCGGCGTGGTGGGGGGCAGAATACGCAAAGCTCCTCTGGGTAATCTTTTATCAGATAAATGGCTGTGGACAGACTCACCCATGGACACCAGATAACTGAGGTCCTCCAGCAGCACAGCTCTAGACAGCATCCCCTGGAATTTGCTCATCAGGGCGCACTCTTCCTGGGTGAAGGTCGCACACACCCTTGAGACTCACTGATATTTAAAGACATGGTGGATATTCTGGCTCGGCCTGCGCCATCCCCACAATGTCCAAAAGTGACGGTCGAGATGACAAAACCGGAGAAAGACAGGTGTGTCTATCGCAAGCTCAGACACTGTTTGAGGTGCAGTTGACTATTCCCCTGGGTTGACTTGGCACGTGCCTTTCAGATGCATCACGGAGATACGCACACTCCTGACTCAGGGTGACCTCATCGCAAGGGGATATGACATGAGGGGCGTTGAGCAATAACCCGGACCTTCCACACACACACACACACACACACACACACACACACACACACACACACGCGCGCGCACACGCACACGCACACGCACACACACACCCCCCCCCCACCCCCCCACCCCCCCCCCCACACACACAAAAGAGGCTCGCGGGAGTAAAAGATTAACGTTACCTCTGTTGACACCCACGACTGTACCTAGTTGTCACGAGACAGGAAGCTCAACTGTACATTTAACCCTTATCTGTTCCTGTGCTTTCTTGCAGAAAATCCTCGTGCGCTTCTTTCGCCTCGTGGAAGCGCTTGCTATTCCCCATAGGTAGCCACCGTGGAACCAGCTGCTGCTGATCCAAGAATGTGGAGGATTTCCGGAAATGATCAGTGATCCCGAGACAGACTCTCCCTTCCGTGATCAAAGCGACTCGACTCGGGGAGCTGTCTCTCGCCTCCCCCCCACCCCCCCCCACATCCCCCCCCACCCCCCCACCCCGCACACCGCCTTCTCCCTTGTGTACAAGCTATGTCTTTCAATTAAAACGTTTTGCCTTGTTAGCCTTAGAGTCTTGTGGAAGCGATCTTCATTTCTATGGTACTGCTGTGCAAGAATCTGGAAAGGGCCCGGTAACGGGTATGTCTGTAGCTCCCTCCTAGAGCTGGCCTGTGTCTACGTACGGATCCGAGTGCCACAGTTAACTTGTGAAAGAGCTCTCTTGAACTGGCTTAGAAGGAAGCACTCCCGAATTCAGTCCACTAGAAAGGGACCCGCCCGAAGGTTTTTGCAAGTTCACGTGATCTAGGATGAACCCTTCAGCCGAGATATAGCCAAGGTCAAGGGATGGGTTTTATGAAACTAGGCAGGTCTTTAGCGTGATCAGCATTCGAGGTCAACCTTTTCTTCTATCTACGTCGACCCCAAATCCAATAAGTTCACGGGAGTGAACCGAATTCGTCAGCAAGAAAAAGAACTTGGGGGGTGATGGCTGACGTCGTCTAAAGTCTCAGGAGATGTTCACGGGTCATCTCATCGTCATGGGATTTAGAACAAGTGATTTCGATAGCTCTAGGTGGAGGAACTCCTTAAGAAAGGTTATGTGTTGTGGTATGTATGTCTACTTAAAAACAGTTTCTCCCAGACCTTTGGGGTCACTTTAGAAACTTTAGAGTTGGCATAAGTGGAATGATGGGGAATTCGTGGAACGTCTAGATCGTTTCCAGAGATAACCTATGGAAACGTTCTTGGCTCAACAAGTCTCAGTGGACCTACTTCTGTCTCCTTATTACAGAAGGAACTGTAAAACTCAAACTAACTGTAAAACTAAAGATGTTTCGATGTATGACTCCACACCTCTGGCATCACTTTGGGGGAAAGAAATTTTGAAAAAGTGACGCTGTGTGAAAATGTATGCTTCTAGACATGATGGAATGGAATCATCCATTTGCCGGTCCAGAAACACTGGTGTCACGGACCCCGTTCACCGTGGCTTCCTAGTTCCTGTTCATGACCGATTCAGGTTTCTAAGCGTTCTGAATTCTGATTGTCTTTTTCTTGTTTTCTTCTCCATTCTTGTCTCAAAGAACTTTACGTTCCAAAAATATATTTTACCTACCAAATCACAGATTGTCCGTTTGTTACAAAAACTTTTAGGTTGAGAGATTTTCTCTTTCTTTCTTTCTTTTTCTTTCTTTCTTTCTTTCTTTTTCTTTCTTTCTTTCTTTTTCTTTCTTTCTTTCTTTCTTTCTTTCTTTCTTTCTTTCTTTCTTTCTTTCTTTCTTTCTTTCTTTTTCTTTCTTTTCTTTTCTTCTCTCTCTCTCTCTCTCTCTCTCTCTCTCTCTCTCTCTCTCTCTCTTTCTTTCTTTCTTCCCCCAAGTCTGTGCATTGTGTTTCTTTCACTTTGTTCTGTTCCTAGGTACTAAGGATTTCTTTTTAATGTCATTAGCTTAAATAAGGGGCTTTGCATTTTTTGGCGAAAGCACCAGAAAAGTATTTTCTCATTAAGGGTCGGAATGTTGTTTGCCGGTGATGAGGCTCTCCTTCTGCCAGATGACTGACGATTGGATGGAGGAATAAAGTACACATGAGTATGTTCACGAACACTTACTGACGTTTCAGAGGACC
>NW_028123065.1:110000-115000 GCF_965194805.1 Balaenoptera borealis
ACCCTCGCCCCCTGCCCCCCCCCCACCCGCCCGCATTCCCCCAACCCCCGCCTGCCTCACCCCCCCCCACCCCCGCCCGTGATTGTGGTCAGTCCATTTTGAAATCCATGTTCTCGTGACCGCAAGTGCATTTTCCCCCACCCACGCACCCACGTGTTGTCTTTGGACTTTGTCGCCGTCTAGGCACAGATAGATGTTTATTTCCACTTGTATGGGGGTCAGAGTGTATCCTTCCTTTCCTTTCTAGCTTCTGGGCTTTGCGTGTCTGCTTCCGAAAGACCTCCTCCGTTCGAGAAAGGATGAATTCCTGCGTTGTTCTCTGAGCGCTGGCCTGGTTTCGGTTTGCCAGTCCCCGCCTTCCCTCCCTCCCTCCCTCCCTCCGTCCGGGCAGCCGGGGATCTTGCTCGTGCCCCTCTGGGCAGCCCGTGCCAGCCTCCCCGGGCACCGCCGGCGTCTCCGTGGGATTTCCCCCCGCCCAGGAATCGCGTGGGGAGTGCGTCTCCTCCGAGGCAGCCTCCCGGCGACATCTTCCCGGCTTCCCCCGCCCCCCCACCCCGTCTGCTGCCGGGGTCGCGCCGTGTCGTGCCGACCCGGGAGCTAGCTCCGAGACGGACGCCTCGGGGCCGCGCCAGACGCCCGCCGCCTCGCCCCGGGCTGAGCTCGGGCGTTTGGGCGGCCCGGCGGCGCTGCAGCGTCCTCGGTGGCCGGCCGGCGACCGGGATCCGGCCCGGGGACGTTGGAGCCGGTTGTCGGGAGCCACCTGGCGGCCGCTTTTATATTGTCCCTTGTCTCTGGAGCTTCGGCGGCGACCTTCGTGAGGGCTGTGACTCGGCCGCCGGGCCCGAGGCAGAGTTCCGGGAGCCAGGCGACGCTGGTGGCGACTGTCCCGGTGGCGCCCAGGCGTGGGCGCCTCCTGCTGTCGCTTGAGATTGGGCGTGCAGGTCTGTGAGGGTGTGACCGTCGCCGCGCTCTCGAGCCGGCTTGAGGGACCGCCTGGCCTGGTCGACCAGCATCCGACCGCGCCCCTCCGGCCGCGGGGACCGACCCGGCCATCCGACCCGACCTGGGCCGGGCCGCCGCAGTGGGAAGGGAGAGGGTCTTTCGCGCCCTCCGGAGCGCCTGTGGATGGATGGGCGGTCGGGCCTTCTCCTGGCTCACCCTTTGGAG
Organism: Balaenoptera borealis; assembly: GCF_965194805.1. NCBI lineage: Eukaryota > Metazoa > Chordata > Mammalia > Artiodactyla > Balaenopteridae > Balaenoptera > Balaenoptera borealis. The sequence goes on from NW_028123065.1 coordinate 111,168, forward strand.
CGTTCGTTCCCCGACCCCCTCCCCACCCCCTCCCTCCCCGGGTCCCCACAGCGCCCCGCTCCGGAGGTGGGGACCGGCCCGGGCCCGTGCGTTTAGGCCGGTGGAGGGCGCGACGGGCTCGGTGGTGGGCGCGCGTGGGTCCCGGTGGTCGGATTCATTCTGACCGATGTTTTTCCGAGTCGGACGCCAGAGGTGGGGACCGGACCGGCCTGGGCCGCGAGGGGTGACCCGGAGAGACCGGCACGGGCCAACACGGGTGCGGTCCCTCGTGGGCTCCGGTCGCCTGGGAGGCGCCTCCCTGGGAAAATGTTTCCAAGTCCCCCTGGGTCCGGGGACGTGGACGGACCGGGCCCTGCTCGCGCGGGTGGCCGGGCCGGGGAGGGGAGGGCGCACCCGGCCCTTCAGCGTGCCCACGTGGGTCCCGGTCGGCGGACGCGACTTTTTCTCACCCTGCCCCGCCCCCTCCTCCACCGCGAGTCCCGGCCGGGGGGTGGGGACCGGCCCGAGCCGTACTGGGTGGCCCGGATAGGGCGGCCTGGGCCCGGGCGCGGTCCCTCGTGGGGCCCGCTCGTCGGAGGCGGCCGAGTGGGATATTTCTTTTTCTCTAACCAAGTCCTCGCCCGGAGAGAGACTCGGAGGGACCGGTACCTGCCCGCGCGGGCGAACCGGGGAGGGCGACCCCGGCCCGCTCGCTGCCTCTCCCACGTTTTCCCGCCCCTCCCGCCCCGCCCCCACTTTGCCACCACGCTCCTCGGGTCGACCAGGTGGCCCCGAGGGCTCCGGGACTGGTGTGGATGGGGAAGGGTTGGGGACAGGTGGCGGGACCGAGGTCCCGGGGACCCCCCCTGCGATTCGTGGATGGGCCCCGCTGCCGGGCGTCGTGATTTTTTTCGCCCGAAATGGGCCTTTTTTGCCACCAGATAGGTGCTGACACGGTCTTCCCTGGCGTCTGTCGCTGAGGACTTTGGGACTCCGGACGCATGCAGGGCTCTGGGCTTGGGACTGCCGCCTGGCACCCGAACCGGCCCTTGCCGCTTGAGCCGCCCGCCTGGGCCTGCGCGCCGGCTCTCGTGTGTGCGCCCGGCTGACCCGGCCCGCGGTGCCGCCTCCGGTCTCTGGCTCACCCGAGGGCGGCGGGGCGAGGTGGCGCGTGGGTCTTCTACCCCGTGTGACTCCCACCCCCCGCCGCAGGCACCCGGTGGTGGCTGAGACGACCCCACCCCGCAGGCTCCGTGCCACGTGTCAGGCGTTCTCCTCGCGAGGTCGTCGGCCACTGTTGCCTGAGAGCCAGAAAAGGAGGTGGGGGGGCTGCCTGCCTGCCTGCCTGCCTGCCTGCCTGCCTGCCGGTGAGGCTGAAGCAGGCTCCTCGGATGATGGTCCTCACCGTGCCCCTCTCCTTCGGGACTTTCTGGCCCCTGGCTCGCTGGATTGACTGATCGATGTGGTGCTGTCGCGCTCTCCTGGGCCGGACCTAAGTCGCGCCAGACGAGGGACGGACGTTCCTGGCGAACGGGACCGCTCTTCTCGTTCTGTCCGCGGGCCCCTCGCCTCTCTTTTCACGCCCTCCCGGCCTGTCGAGGGGGTGTGTGGAAGGGCAGGGGTGGTGGTCTCCGGCCCTGACCCTCGGTCTCCTGCCCCCTGCCTCACGGGGCGGGCGGGTCCGTGGTCCTCGGACGCAGCAGACACTCTCGCTTCGCCTCCTTGGCGTGTGCCTCGCGAGCGGTCCTCCCCGCGTCGGTGGGGGGGGCCGTCCCGCCGCTGCGCTGCGCGCCCCTGCTGGCGCGTGAGCGTGCCTTGCTTGGCCGTCGGTGGTGCCCCTGGAGCGCTCCAGGTTGTCCCTCAGGTGCCCGAGGCCGAGCGGTGGTGTCGTTCCCTTTTCCCAGCGTGCTCCTCGGGTCCCCGCCGCGGTGGTGTGTCCCCTGAGTGGCTCTCTTGGCGGGGGTCGAGACGGTAAGGGAGGCGTGCCTCTGTTCCCCCCCTCGGTGGGGGGCCGGGTGCCGCCTCGTCGCGGTCGTCCTCCCACGGCTGTGCGGTGGGGGGGATCGTGTTGGGTCGGGGGGCGGCTGAGGTTGTGCCCCCGGCTGCGGCCGCGAGCGCTCCTGTGAGCCGTGTGCTTACCCATACCGCAGACCCCCCCCCCCCACACACACCCCGTCCATTCGTGGACTGGGCGGCTTGTGGAGCCGCCTCCGCGGGCCCAAAGGGGAGACGATGGGTGGGGGATGATGCACCCTCGGTGAGAAAGCCTTCTCTAGCGATCCGAGAGGGAGCCTTGGGGTACCGGACCCCCCAGCCGCTGCCCCTCCCAAGCGTGCAGTCGCCACGGTGGCGTCTGCCAGAGCACGTGGGCAGAGCCCCTCGCCTTCGCGGGAGGGCTTGCGCCGGCCCCGCGGTGGGGCCGTGCGCCGCTCTTTGCCTACCGCGGCCCGCGCCTCCCCCCTCTGAGTCGGGGGAGGGTCCCGCCAGGCCGGCGTCCGGCGTGGGGCCGCGTGTGCGTGTGTGCGTGTGCGTGTGCGGTGACCCCCGTGGTGAGCTCAAGGGGGCGGGGACGCCCGGACGTCCCGACTCCCCAGTCCCGCAGCCACGAGGAGCCCGTCGCGCCTGCCCGCACCGCGAGTCGCAGCCGGCGGCGGTGTGTGGGCGCGGTGCGGGTCGCCTCGCTCGGGAGCGTTGCCCTGGGGCGCGAGCCCCGGCGGTCGGACTTGGATGAAGGCGGACCTGGCGGGGACAGAGGGGTTGAGTTTGGGTGGACGGGTTCCTCCGTGGCACGCGGGGGAGACCGTCGCACGCAGGGCCTGGCGGCGGGGCCGGGTCGCGGGGAGGCCCCAGGGTGGCTGGGGCCGGCCGGCGTCTCAGGCGTCGTGGGACCGCCCTCGTGTGTGTGGCGGTGGGACCCCGCGCTTGTTTTCCTGGTGGCCCGGTCGTGTCTCGGCCCTTCCTCTCCCTGGGCAGCGCCCCGTGCCTCTGCCCCGCGGCCCTCGCCGTGTGTGCGTGCCGCCCCCTCCCCGTCGCCGCCGGCCCTCCCACGACCCCCCAACCCCCACGTCCCCTTCCCCGTCTGGGACCGAGCCGGCCTCGCCCTCGTGAGGGTGTCGCCCCCCCCGGCCGCCTCGGCCGGCGGCGTCCCCGGGTGGAGTGCTCACGGTTCCTGAGGCGGGGAAGTCGGGCGCGGCGGAGGTGTGTGTGGGGTCCTGCGGGGCGGCCGGTGTGCGCGCGGGAGAGTGTTCTTGCGGGCCGGCCGCGGCTCGTGGGTGTTTGGCGGTGGTGGTCGCGAGCCCCGTGAGGGGGGCCCCTGGGGGGGCCGAGGAGGCCAGTCGGCGTCCTGGGTGCCGCGGGACCGCCCCTGCGCTGGAGGCCTCTGGCGGTGAGACCCCGTGTCGTGCCCCGGCGGCCGACTCGCGTCCGGGCCCTTAGGCCCGGCCCCCGGGCCCCTGGGCCCCCTCGCGGCGGCGCGCGGCCGCCCCCTCCCGCCACGGCCTCTGTGACGTCGTCGCCGCGTCTGCGCGTCGGCGGCTGAGCCAGCCGCGCCTCGTCGGCCCTCTCTCCCGTCCGTCCACCCGCCTCGTCCGTCGCGTCTGCCGACCCCCGGGCCGCGTCCCGGTGTGTTTCGCTCCCCGAGCCTGCCGCGGCTCCGCTCCGTGATCCGCCGCCACCGCCGCCCGTCTGCCGACGTCGCTGTGTGTTGGGCGAGGGGGGGGGGGCCGCCGGCTGCCGCCGTCTGTCCCCCCCCGCCGTGCCGCGCCCCGCCCCGCCCCGGCGCGCTCGCCCGAGCGCGGGTCGTCGGGTCCCCGGCCAGCCGTCGTGGACCGGCCGCCGTGTCCGCACCGCCCCGC
>NW_028123065.1:135000-140000 GCF_965194805.1 Balaenoptera borealis
GACCTGGTTCTGATATTTCACTTGGGAAACTTCTCTAGGCCGACCGAGATGCCAGCTTGCTGTCCTGCTGCTTCATGTCCATCTCTACCAGCCGTGCCCAAAAGGCACGTGAAATCATGGACAGCAAATAGCGCCCCCAGAGCTGTGTGTGTGTGTGTGTGTGTGTGTGTGTGTGTGTGTGTGTGTGTGTGTGTGTGTGTGTGTGCGTGCGCGCGCGCCAATTTTCCAGGAAGCGGTGAGGGAGCAAAGGGAGGGCTGGGTGAAGGAATCCTGGGTGCCCGTCATCGCACACCCCGCAGAGCACCATTTATTTCTATCTCCATGTCTGAAAGACACTTAGTCCTCATTTCAGCAACTTGATGGTGATTCCCCTTCTAAATACGTGACAAAACCTATGAAGTACTGGACTCATTGAATCTGTCACTGCTAACAGGGCCCAAGGAGTTTTCAATCGATGGCAGGAAAAGCAATGATCCTAAACCTAAAACTGCCAAGAATTCCTATAGATGGAGTTATCATGGACCGACTTCTGGTGATACGTGCCATGGGGGCTCCCATTTGACAAACCGGAATGGGATAGGTAGACCCAGTCATCCCATGTTTTACCTCAAGCTGGAGAAGCAGAGAATATCATCTAAAAGCCTACCTTCATGGCGTCTCAGTGCTCAGGGCTCTTCCTTCTCGGGGATCTTGTGTTCTGTAGGGATAATTCACGTGCTGGGGCAGTAGGTTCCCAATATCAGCTGTGAAATGGATTAAATGATGTCTTCCTTTTAAAAAGATAAAGATTATTTGGAAAAGTTATTAATAGTGAACACATGATGTTATCCTCTCTGATCTATAAACTAGAGTTGACCGTTGAACAACCAACATGGAGGGTTACGGGTGCCGAGCCCACGCACTGAAAATCCATGGATAACTGCACAGTCAGGGCCCTGTATCTGCGCTTCCACCTCCGGGGACTCAGCAACCACAGATCCTGCAGTGCCATAGTGCACGGCTATGGGAAACATCCACCTATGAGTCTCACACACACACACGCACACACGCACATGCACAGGTTTCAACTTTGTTGTGTTTATTCTTGTGGCCACTCATCCTTGACATGTGCGTGCATACCTATTTGGACAGTAATGTAACAGGTAACCCCCATCACTTGTGTTCTACTTTTTTACTGACCATTGAAACTTAGTTCCTGATTGACCCTAGGGTTTGTAATTATGTTTACAACTTCATAAAAATAGAAAGTCCCTCACTGATCGACAGCGAGTGTATGAAAGGAAAATTGACCCATTCTGACTCAGGGCAACATTTCCTGGTTTTGAAAGACACACACCCATTCGGTAGTGCTTACATATGTCCAAGCACTGATCCACTGAAGTGGGGTTGCTTTCTTTCTTGGTACCAAACTTTGCATTCTCAAAATACTTCGCCATCTACCTATTTATGCTGTAGATTTGTAGTAATAGACAATCTCCAAACGTCTGAACCTTGTCTCAATCGTGGGGCTCACACATTCTTTATAGAGTCAGTATATTCCCAGCATTCATTTCTTGATGTGAACTAGGTGAGGAATTTGCCATTGTGACGTTAGAATTGGCACCTCCTTGGTGTGAGGACACCAAGGGATAAGGGACCACTGAAGAATGTCCTTCCTTCACCATGCTGAGACTATTTTATTCAGTGTGAATCCTCTCATGTCCTACAAGTGCTGGCTCCATGGCGAATGGGATTCTCCCATGCATTGCATCGGATTTCTTCTACAGCGGTGATTGTGTGGTCTGGCCCAAGACGACCGCCGGCTGTCCTCCTAGTAAAGCTTGTGCTGCCTTCCCTACCGCGTCAGGGATGCATCCCACTCTGAGCTGTCTGTGTGTGTTGAGGCTGGAGCGCCAACTGAAGGTTCTTCCACCGTGGTTCCAGGCTTAGGGTTTCTCCCCACATGATTTTCTTCGGCTTAAAGAGGGTAATTTCTGGCTGAAGGCTCTACCTCACTGATCTCAGACACAGGGTTTCTGCTGTGTGTGACTTCTCTGGTGTTTACAAGGACGAGTGCACTGGGTAATGACTTACAAGATGTGTCAGGAAAACTACTTTCTCAGGGGAGTCTGCGGTGGGCATTACCTGCCCTTCTCCCCTAGTGGCCAGGCTTCTCTCCACACTGACTCGAATGAGCCTGGAGCCCACCCTGGATTCAGGACTCTGGGAAATCCTCTTGCATCCTCCTCATCTCTCCTCCTGCTCCAGCTGTGAAAGCACATCTGATTGGTGCAGCCGATAACGTGTTTCGTGGGAAACATGGACCTGGATTTGGAGCCCTGCGTTGGAACCTGCGTGTGGTCTTCAGGTTCACGTCAGGAGGAGGAGCGAGGCGAAGGAACGTTAAAGAGCAGCACGGGGGGGGGGGGGGGGGGGAGGGCGTCCTGAGCACACGGGGAAGGGCGTCCTGAGCACACGGGGAAGGGCGTCCTGAGCACGGGGAAGTACGCCCAGCCCTTCCCCAGAGCAGGAGGGACGCTGACTTTGGGCTCAGGTATTCAGGAACTGTCTGCTGATGCTCAGGTCCCAGACCAGAAACAGACTGTGAAATCCTTTGTTTTTCTAACGAGGGTGAATCCATTGTTCCATAGTGGATCGAACATTATTTTCAAAAAACCATATTCAATAACATCAGCTCCCTCGGAAGGCCAACCACCCCCCACCCCACCCCCCAACCCCACCCCCCATCCCCATGAACTCTCTTTTAAAGGGAAAATGTCTGCTATGATGACGAGTGTTGTGCCAAACTCTGCCACGGTTTCAAGAGCAGAGGAGCTGGTTAGGAACTACCTATCACGTTGATCCATCCACTGGATGCAGGCGTGCCATGAGGTGAGTGTCCTGCACTGTTCTGAGTGTTAGATATGGAGCAGAAAGGAAGACGTGTGATTGTGGCCAGAAATTGTCCATCCTGGTGGGATCCTGAAAAAAAAAAAATTAAAAAGAAAGAAAGAAAGAAAGAAGCACATCCCCTTCAGGCAGATGTGGATGCTCTGTAAGTGTATAGGCATCGGCGTGGTGGGGGGCAGAATACGCAAAGCTCCTCTGGGTAATCTTTTATCAGATAAATGGCTGTGGACAGACTCACCCATGGACACCAGATAACTGAGGTCCTCCAGCAGCACAGCTCTAGACAGCATCCCCTGGAATTTGCTCATCAGGGCGCACTCTTCCTGGGTGAAGGTCGCACACACCCTTGAGACTCACTGATATTTAAAGACATGGTGGATATTCTGGCTCGGCCTGCGCCATCCCCACAATGTCCAAAAGTGACGGTCGAGATGACAAAACCGGAGAAAGACAGGTGTGTCTATCGCAAGCTCAGACACTGTTTGAGGTGCAGTTGACTATTCCCCTGGGTTGACTTGGCACGTGCCTTTCAGATGCATCACGGAGATACGCACACTCCTGACTCAGGGTGACCTCATCGCAAGGGGATATGACATGAGGGGCGTTGAGCAATAACCCGGACCTTCCACACACACACACACACACACACACACACACACACACACACACACGCGCGCGCACACGCACACGCACACGCACACACACACCCCCCCCCCACCCCCCCACCCCCCCCCCCACACACACAAAAGAGGCTCGCGGGAGTAAAAGATTAACGTTACCTCTGTTGACACCCACGACTGTACCTAGTTGTCACGAGACAGGAAGCTCAACTGTACATTTAACCCTTATCTGTTCCTGTGCTTTCTTGCAGAAAATCCTCGTGCGCTTCTTTCGCCTCGTGGAAGCGCTTGCTATTCCCCATAGGTAGCCACCGTGGAACCAGCTGCTGCTGATCCAAGAATGTGGAGGATTTCCGGAAATGATCAGTGATCCCGAGACAGACTCTCCCTTCCGTGATCAAAGCGACTCGACTCGGGGAGCTGTCTCTCGCCTCCCCCCCACCCCCCCCCACATCCCCCCCCACCCCCCCACCCCGCACACCGCCTTCTCCCTTGTGTACAAGCTATGTCTTTCAATTAAAACGTTTTGCCTTGTTAGCCTTAGAGTCTTGTGGAAGCGATCTTCATTTCTATGGTACTGCTGTGCAAGAATCTGGAAAGGGCCCGGTAACGGGTATGTCTGTAGCTCCCTCCTAGAGCTGGCCTGTGTCTACGTACGGATCCGAGTGCCACAGTTAACTTGTGAAAGAGCTCTCTTGAACTGGCTTAGAAGGAAGCACTCCCGAATTCAGTCCACTAGAAAGGGACCCGCCCGAAGGTTTTTGCAAGTTCACGTGATCTAGGATGAACCCTTCAGCCGAGATATAGCCAAGGTCAAGGGATGGGTTTTATGAAACTAGGCAGGTCTTTAGCGTGATCAGCATTCGAGGTCAACCTTTTCTTCTATCTACGTCGACCCCAAATCCAATAAGTTCACGGGAGTGAACCGAATTCGTCAGCAAGAAAAAGAACTTGGGGGGTGATGGCTGACGTCGTCTAAAGTCTCAGGAGATGTTCACGGGTCATCTCATCGTCATGGGATTTAGAACAAGTGATTTCGATAGCTCTAGGTGGAGGAACTCCTTAAGAAAGGTTATGTGTTGTGGTATGTATGTCTACTTAAAAACAGTTTCTCCCAGACCTTTGGGGTCACTTTAGAAACTTTAGAGTTGGCATAAGTGGAATGATGGGGAATTCGTGGAACGTCTAGATCGTTTCCAGAGATAACCTATGGAAACGTTCTTGGCTCAACAAGTCTCAGTGGACCTACTTCTGTCTCCTTATTACAGAAGGAACTGTAAAACTCAAACTAACTGTAAAACTAAAGATGTTTCGATGTATGACTCCACACCTCTGGCATCACTTTGGGGGAAAGAAATTTTGAAAAAGTGACGCTGTGTGAAAATGTATGCTTCTAGACATGATGGAATGGAATCATCCATTTGCCGGTCCAGAAACACTGGTGTCACGGACCCCGTTCACCGTGGCTTCCTAGTTCCTGTTCATGACCGA
>NW_028123065.1:150000-155000 GCF_965194805.1 Balaenoptera borealis
GCATTTGAATGGAGCGATTGAACGAGGCCCTGCCGAATGAATCGTCCGGACCTCCCCTCCCCCGCTCCTGGCAAAGGTCAGTCCAGGGGACTTAGGAAGGAGCGCTGGAGAAGGAACAGGGGTGGGGGTGGGGGTGGGGGCGGGAACAACAGACAATAGCCGCTGCCTGCCTGCCTGCCTGCCTGCCCGCCCGCCGGGCTGAGGCCTGAGGGCTGAGGGCCACCCTGGCTCCTGCAACACAATCCCTTCCAGGAAACTGCTGTGATGACTATTTGGCAGTGAATGATCAAATCTGAACTCTCTTGGCCTATTTCTGCAAAAGGCCCGAGTCTCAGCTACGACAGATTCTCTGGATTTCTTGGCACATGGACTGACCCTCAATCTCCCATCCTGTCAGATCCTCCTTTGTACACACACCTCCACTGGAAGGGTTCTTTGGCCTCGTCCAGAAAACGAACAAGCAAGAACAAACACACAAACAGACTGAATTGATGTGTTGGTATTTGTTGGAAAGAAACATGCTCCTCTCACACACCTGAGGGCAGGAAGCGAAGGCAGGTTCTCAGCAGGAGGGGGACGGGGAACCTGAACCGAGGTCGGTCAGCGGTCCCCCCCAACTTCTCTCCCAGGTCACGTGGGCCTCCCCTCCCCGCCTCTCTCTGCGCCCCCCTGACCTGGTTCTGATATTTCACTTGGGAAACTTCTCTAGGCCGACCGAGATGCCAGCTTGCTGTCCTGCTGCTTCATGTCCATCTCTACCAGCCGTGCCCAAAAGGCACGTGAAATCATGGACAGCAAATAGCGCCCCCAGAGCTGTGTGTGTGTGTGTGTGTGTGTGTGTGTGTGTGTGTGTGTGTGTGTGTGTGTGTGTGTGTGCGTGCGCGCGCGCCAATTTTCCAGGAAGCGGTGAGGGAGCAAAGGGAGGGCTGGGTGAAGGAATCCTGGGTGCCCGTCATCGCACACCCCGCAGAGCACCATTTATTTCTATCTCCATGTCTGAAAGACACTTAGTCCTCATTTCAGCAACTTGATGGTGATTCCCCTTCTAAATACGTGACAAAACCTATGAAGTACTGGACTCATTGAATCTGTCACTGCTAACAGGGCCCAAGGAGTTTTCAATCGATGGCAGGAAAAGCAATGATCCTAAACCTAAAACTGCCAAGAATTCCTATAGATGGAGTTATCATGGACCGACTTCTGGTGATACGTGCCATGGGGGCTCCCATTTGACAAACCGGAATGGGATAGGTAGACCCAGTCATCCCATGTTTTACCTCAAGCTGGAGAAGCAGAGAATATCATCTAAAAGCCTACCTTCATGGCGTCTCAGTGCTCAGGGCTCTTCCTTCTCGGGGATCTTGTGTTCTGTAGGGATAATTCACGTGCTGGGGCAGTAGGTTCCCAATATCAGCTTGTGAAATGGATTAAATGATGTCTTCCTTTTAAAAAGATAAAGATTATTTGGAAAAGTTATTAATAGTGAACACATGATGTTATCCTCTCTGATCTATAAACTAGAGTTGACCGTTGAACAACCAACATGGAGGGTTACGGGTGCCGAGCCCACGCACTGAAAATCCATGGATAACTGCACAGTCAGGGCCCTGTATCTGCGCTTCCACCTCCGGGGACTCAGCAACCACAGATCCTGCAGTGCCATAGTGCACGGCTATGGGAAACATCCACCTATGAGTCTCACACACACACACGCACACACGCACATGCACAGGTTTCAACTTTGTTGTGTTTATTCTTGTGGCCACTCATCCTTGACATGTGCGTGCATACCTATTTGGACAGTAATGTAACAGGTAACCCCCATCACTTGTGTTCTACTTTTTTACTGACCATTGAAACTTAGTTCCTGATTGACCCTAGGGTTTGTAATTATGTTTACAACTTCATAAAAATAGAAAGTCCCTCACTGATCGACAGCGAGTGTATGAAAGGAAAATTGACCCATTCTGACTCAGGGCAACATTTCCTGGTTTTGAAAGACACACACCCATTCGGTAGTGCTTACATATGTCCAAGCACTGATCCACTGAAGTGGGGTTGCTTTCTTTCTTGGTACCAAACTTTGCATTCTCAAAATACTTCGCCATCTACCTATTTATGCTGTAGATTTGTAGTAATAGACAATCTCCAAACGTCTGAACCTTGTCTCAATCGTGGGGCTCACACATTCTTTATAGAGTCAGTATATTCCCAGCATTCATTTCTTGATGTGAACTAGGTGAGGAATTTGCCATTGTGACGTTAGAATTGGCACCTCCTTGGTGTGAGGACACCAAGGGATAAGGGACCACTGAAGAATGTCCTTCCTTCACCATGCTGAGACTATTTTATTCAGTGTGAATCCTCTCATGTCCTACAAGTGCTGGCTCCATGGCGAATGGGATTCTCCCATGCATTGCATCGGATTTCTTCTACAGCGGTGATTGTGTGGTCTGGCCCAAGACGACCGCCGGCTGTCCTCCTAGTAAAGCTTGTGCTGCCTTCCCTACCGCGTCAGGGATGCATCCCACTCTGAGCTGTCTGTGTGTGTTGAGGCTGGAGCGCCAACTGAAGGTTCTTCCACCGTGGTTCCAGGCTTAGGGTTTCTCCCCACATGATTTTCTTCGGCTTAAAGAGGGTAATTTCTGGCTGAAGGCTCTACCTCACTGATCTCAGACACAGGGTTTCTGCTGTGTGTGACTTCTCTGGTGTTTACAAGGACGAGTGCACTGGGTAATGACTTACAAGATGTGTCAGGAAAACTACTTTCTCAGGGGAGTCTGCGGTGGGCATTACCTGCCCTTCTCCCCTAGTGGCCAGGCTTCTCTCCACACTGACTCGAATGAGCCTGGAGCCCACCTGGATTCAGGACTCTGGGAAATCCTCTTGCATCCTCCTCATCTCTCCTCCTGCTCCAGCTGTGAAAGCACATCTGATTGGTGCAGCCGATAACGTGTTTCGTGGGAAACATGGACCTGGATTTGGAGCCCTGCGTTGGAACCTGCGTGTGGTCTTCAGGTTCACGTCAGGAGGAGGAGCGAGGCGAAGGAACGTTAAAGAGCAGCACGGGGGGGGGGGGGGGGGGGAGGGCGTCCTGAGCACACGGGGAAGGGCGTCCTGAGCACACGGGGAAGGGCGTCCTGAGCACGGGGAAGTACGCCCAGCCCTTCCCCAGAGCAGGAGGGACGCTGACTTTGGGCTCAGGTATTCAGGAACTGTCTGCTGATGCTCAGGTCCCAGACCAGAAACAGACTGTGAAATCCTTTGTTTTTCTAACGAGGGTGAATCCATTGTTCCATAGTGGATCGAACATTATTTTCAAAAAACCATATTCAATAACATCAGCTCCCTCGGAAGGCCAACCACCCCCCACCCCACCCCCCAACCCCACCCCCCATCCCCATGAACTCTCTTTTAAAGGGAAAATGTCTGCTATGATGACGAGTGTTGTGCCAAACTCTGCCACGGTTTCAAGAGCAGAGGAGCTGGTTAGGAACTACCTATCACGTTGATCCATCCACTGGATGCAGGCGTGCCATGAGGTGAGTGTCCTGCACTGTTCTGAGTGTTAGATATGGAGCAGAAAGGAAGACGTGTGATTGTGGCCAGAAATTGTCCATCCTGGTGGGATCCTGAAAAAAAAAAAATTAAAAAGAAAGAAAGAAAGAAAGAAGCACATCCCCTTCAGGCAGATGTGGATGCTCTGTAAGTGTATAGGCATCGGCGTGGTGGGGGGCAGAATACGCAAAGCTCCTCTGGGTAATCTTTTATCAGATAAATGGCTGTGGACAGACTCACCCATGGACACCAGATAACTGAGGTCCTCCAGCAGCACAGCTCTAGACAGCATCCCCTGGAATTTGCTCATCAGGGCGCACTCTTCCTGGGTGAAGGTCGCACACACCCTTGAGACTCACTGATATTTAAAGACATGGTGGATATTCTGGCTCGGCCTGCGCCATCCCCACAATGTCCAAAAGTGACGGTCGAGATGACAAAACCGGAGAAAGACAGGTGTGTCTATCGCAAGCTCAGACACTGTTTGAGGTGCAGTTGACTATTCCCCTGGGTTGACTTGGCACGTGCCTTTCAGATGCATCACGGAGATACGCACACTCCTGACTCAGGGTGACCTCATCGCAAGGGGATATGACATGAGGGGCGTTGAGCAATAACCCGGACCTTCCACACACACACACACACACACACACACACACACACACACACACACACGCGCGCGCACACGCACACGCACACGCACACACACACCCCCCCCCCACCCCCCCACCCCCCCCCCCACACACACAAAAGAGGCTCGCGGGAGTAAAAGATTAACGTTACCTCTGTTGACACCCACGACTGTACCTAGTTGTCACGAGACAGGAAGCTCAACTGTACATTTAACCCTTATCTGTTCCTGTGCTTTCTTGCAGAAAATCCTCGTGCGCTTCTTTCGCCTCGTGGAAGCGCTTGCTATTCCCCATAGGTAGCCACCGTGGAACCAGCTGCTGCTGATCCAAGAATGTGGAGGATTTCCGGAAATGATCAGTGATCCCGAGACAGACTCTCCCTTCCGTGATCAAAGCGACTCGACTCGGGGAGCTGTCTCTCGCCTCCCCCCCACCCCCCCCCACATCCCCCCCCACCCCCCCACCCCGCACACCGCCTTCTCCCTTGTGTACAAGCTATGTCTTTCAATTAAAACGTTTTGCCTTGTTAGCCTTAGAGTCTTGTGGAAGCGATCTTCATTTCTATGGTACTGCTGTGCAAGAATCTGGAAAGGGCCCGGTAACGGGTATGTCTGTAGCTCCCTCCTAGAGCTGGCCTGTGTCTACGTACGGATCCGAGTGCCACAGTTAACTTGTGAAAGAGCTCTCTTGAACTGGCTTAGAAGGAAGCACTCCCGAATTCAGTCCACTAGAAAGGGACCCGCCCGAAGGTTTTTGCAAGTTCACGTGATCTAGGATGAACCCTTCAGCCGAGATATAGCCAAGGTCAAG
>NW_028123065.1:162500-165000 GCF_965194805.1 Balaenoptera borealis
AGCGCCCCGCTCCGGAGGTGGGGACCGGCCCGGGCCCGTGCGTTTAGGCCGGTGGAGGGCGCGACGGGCTCGGTGGTGGGCGCGCGTGGGTCCCGGTGGTCGGATTCATTCTGACCGATGTTTTTCCGAGTCGGACGCCAGAGGTGGGGACCGGACCGGCCTGGGCCGCGAGGGGTGACCCGGAGAGACCGGCACGGGCCAACACGGGTGCGGTCCCTCGTGGGCTCCGGTCGCCTGGGAGGCGCCTCCCTGGGAAAATGTTTCCAAGTCCCCCTGGGTCCGGGGACGTGGACGGACCGGGCCCTGCTCGCGCGGGTGGCCGGGCCGGGGAGGGGAGGGCGCACCCGGCCCTTCAGCGTGCCCACGTGGGTCCCGGTCGGCGGACGCGACTTTTTCTCACCCTGCCCCGCCCCCTCCTCCACCGCGAGTCCCGGCCGGGGGGTGGGGACCGGCCCGAGCCGTACTGGGTGGCCCGGATAGGGCGGCCTGGGCCCGGGCGCGGTCCCTCGTGGGGCCCGCTCGTCGGAGGCGGCCGAGTGGGATATTTCTTTTTCTCTAACCAAGTCCTCGCCCGGAGAGAGACTCGGAGGGACCGGTACCTGCCCGCGCGGGCGAACCGGGGAGGGCGACCCCGGCCCGCTCGCTGCCTCTCCCACGTTTTCCCGCCCCTCCCGCCCCGCCCCCACTTTGCCACCACGCTCCTCGGGTCGACCAGGTGGCCCCGAGGGCTCCGGGACTGGTGTGGATGGGGAAGGGTTGGGGACAGGTGGCGGGACCGAGGTCCCGGGGACCCCCCCTGCGATTCGTGGATGGGCCCCGCTGCCGGGCGTCGTGATTTTTTTCGCCCGAAATGGGCCTTTTTTGCCACCAGATAGGTGCTGACACGGTCTTCCCTGGCGTCTGTCGCTGAGGACTTTGGGACTCCGGACGCATGCAGGGCTCTGGGCTTGGGACTGCCGCCTGGCACCCGAACCGGCCCTTGCCGCTTGAGCCGCCCGCCTGGGCCTGCGCGCCGGCTCTCGTGTGTGCGCCCGGCTGACCCGGCCCGCGGTGCCGCCTCCGGTCTCTGGCTCACCCGAGGGCGGCGGGGCGAGGTGGCGCGTGGGTCTTCTACCCCGTGTGACTCCCACCCCCCGCCGCAGGCACCCGGTGGTGGCTGAGACGACCCCACCCCGCAGGCTCCGTGCCACGTGTCAGGCGTTCTCCTCGCGAGGTCGTCGGCCACTGTTGCCTGAGAGCCAGAAAAGGAGGTGGGGGGGCTGCCTGCCTGCCTGCCTGCCTGCCTGCCTGCCTGCCGGTGAGGCTGAAGCAGGCTCCTCGGATGATGGTCCTCACCGTGCCCCTCTCCTTCGGGACTTTCTGGCCCCTGGCTCGCTGGATTGACTGATCGATGTGGTGCTGTCGCGCTCTCCTGGGCCGGACCTAAGTCGCGCCAGACGAGGGACGGACGTTCCTGGCGAACGGGACCGCTCTTCTCGTTCTGTCCGCGGGCCCCTCGCCTCTCTTTTCACGCCCTCCCGGCCTGTCGAGGGGGTGTGTGGAAGGGCAGGGGTGGTGGTCTCCGGCCCTGACCCTCGGTCTCCTGCCCCCTGCCTCACGGGGCGGGCGGGTCCGTGGTCCTCGGACGCAGCAGACACTCTCGCTTCGCCTCCTTGGCGTGTGCCTCGCGAGCGGTCCTCCCCGCGTCGGTGGGGGGGGCCGTCCCGCCGCTGCGCTGCGCGCCCCTGCTGGCGCGTGAGCGTGCCTTGCTTGGCCGTCGGTGGTGCCCCTGGAGCGCTCCAGGTTGTCCCTCAGGTGCCCGAGGCCGAGCGGTGGTGTCGTTCCCTTTTCCCAGCGTGCTCCTCGGGTCCCCGCCGCGGTGGTGTGTCCCCTGAGTGGCTCTCTTGGCGGGGGTCGAGACGGTAAGGGAGGCGTGCCTCTGTTCCCCCCCTCGGTGGGGGGCCGGGTGCCGCCTCGTCGCGGTCGTCCTCCCACGGCTGTGCGGTGGGGGGGATCGTGTTGGGTCGGGGGGCGGCTGAGGTTGTGCCCCCGGCTGCGGCCGCGAGCGCTCCTGTGAGCCGTGTGCTTACCCATACCGCAGACCCCCCCCCCCCACACACACCCCGTCCATTCGTGGACTGGGCGGCTTGTGGAGCCGCCTCCGCGGGCCCAAAGGGGAGACGATGGGTGGGGGATGATGCACCCTCGGTGAGAAAGCCTTCTCTAGCGATCCGAGAGGGAGCCTTGGGGTACCGGACCCCCCAGCCGCTGCCCCTCCCAAGCGTGCAGTCGCCACGGTGGCGTCTGCCAGAGCACGTGGGCAGAGCCCCTCGCCTTCGCGGGAGGGCTTGCGCCGGCCCCGCGGTGGGGCCGTGCGCCGCTCTTTGCCTACCGCGGCCCGCGCCTCCCCCCTCTGAGTCGGGGGAGGGTCCCGCCAGGCCGGCGTCCGGCGTGGGGCCGCGTGTGCGTGTGTGCGTGTGCGTGTGCGGTGACCCCCGTGGTGAGCTCAAGGGGGCGGGGA
>NW_028123065.1:182500-192500 GCF_965194805.1 Balaenoptera borealis
AGAGAGAGAGAGAGAGAGAGAGAGAGAGAGAGAGAGAGGAGAGAGAGAGAGAGAGAGAGAGAGAGAGAGAGAGAGAAAGAGAGAGAGAGAGAGAAAGAAAGAGAGAGAGAGAAAGAGAGAGAGAAAGAAAGAAAGAGAGAGAGAAAGAAAGAGAGAGAGAGAGAAAGAAAGAAAGAAAGAAAGAAAGAAAGAAAGAAAGAAAGAAAGAAAGAAAGAAAAGCTTATGTCTTTGTCAAAAGTCATCACTTATTTTCTAGGTTGCCTTTATCAGGTCTTGGAGGACTCACATCAACTTAGTCCTCTCGATATTCAAAGAACCAGGTTTGGCTCAGAACTGAAGAAGAAGCTTCTCTCTCTGCCTAGCAAGTCTTTCCTTGGGATGTTGGTGACATGGCTAACGAAGCACTGTTTCACAGTGACCTATCAGATTAAGTGCTTTACAATCTTTTGGATATTTTGGACACATTTGCCCAAAAATTGAAGGACAGATGAAGTCCTTTGGGCTTCGAACGCACTTTGAGATAGGATCCAGGAGGAGAGGGCCCTCAAAATAGCTCAAAAATGTGTTCTCTCTCCTGAGAAATGAGAGAGATGAAACTGAGTAAGTTTCTTGGAGAGGTTCGATGACACGGGAGAGTGTTGTCAAAGAGGAAGGAACAACGTGAAGTCTTCTTTGGCTTGTGTCTGTACACCGATGTGTTCTAACTGTTCCAGAAATGATGGGATCTTTCTTCCCGGAAGTCTTCTCTGCCCTGGCATAAAGTGTTGTCTGTTATCGTCAAAATGGAGGCTCACACGAAAGGGGCTGAACCCAGTATCAGGGAGATGTTCTAACCGACTTTCACGCCAAGGCAGTAACAACAGCCTGTGGAAAGATGGTGGGGGTGGCGGGGCACACGTGGATCAAGTCCATTCTGTCCTTTCAACAGCCGGTCGGGGCTATGGCAGACGGGAGACGGTGGCCCAGCCGGTTGCTCCCTGGCCAACCTCCCCCCTCCCCCACATCTTGCATTCCTTCACCCGCCCGTGGTGCCTCCAAGATGACTCCAACTGTAAATAGACATTGGCAGGAAGACTTCTACAGTCTACCGGCAACGTCTGACCTGTCATGCTTGTAACCCTGGGGGGGGAAAAATCATTTTTCTCTATGGAAAGAAAACCTCCTCTCTCTGGATCCTCTGAACCCCAGCCACTGGACTTCATTCCACTGCCACTTAGTAGGGGTCATCCAAACATCCTTGTATGTTTTCCGTGTGGGTTGAAGTCTTCCCTCGCTGCAAGCCTGATGTCCTCACCGTGGCACAGAGACTGTTAACAAAACAAAATGTGTTTGCCACTTGGGGTCTACCTTCCACAGCCTCCCGTGTGATCAGATCAAGGCACCCGCTTCTCTGGGAAAATCCTACAATCCTTCACAAAAGCTCTTGTAAACTTTTTGGAACCGTCACTCGTCCAGTCACCCTCAATCATCAGGCAAGGTCGGCAGGACCGATGGAAAAACTGGACTCCAAGAAGAACAAGAATGACTTACATGGGGTTGAATGAACTGATGAATAGGACGACAACGTGTATGACTACTTGTGTAACACAGGACTGCTTGGGGAAGCGGGGGATAGATAACTTAGGAAGTTGAGATGAACATATACACATTACTGTACATAAAATAGGTAATCAACAAACACCTCCTACTATATAGCACAGGAAACTCTACTCACTACTTTGTAATAACGTATGAGAGAAAAGAATCTGAAAAAGAATATCTATATAAAGTATTTTGATATATATATATAAAGAAAGAGAGAGAGAGAGAGAGAGAGAGAGAGAGAAACAGAGAGAGAGAGAGAGAGAGAGAAGAGAGAGAGAGAGGGAGAGAGAGAGGGGGAGAGAGGGAGCGATTAGGACTGATTGTTAAATCTTTTGTTTTCCAGATACAAGGAAAAACAAAAACAAACAAACAAAACCCAATTTTCTTCTTTTATTTTTAAAGGGGGACGTCCATTTGGTAACTCATACCTCTGTCAGCAGGATAGAATCACTGATCTTTTTCTCCCTACTTTCCTTAATTCAGAAACTCTCAGTGAGGCTTCTTATTTCCCTGGCAATAGAGTTATTCGCATATGTTACTTGGAGGCCAAAATTATGTTTCCATAAAACGGGGATACACACTTGTGGATGTGAAATTCTGGTGCTACTCACTTCCCTTAGGGAGTTGTTCTTAATCTGAAAACTGGACTGCATCCCGAAGTTTTTTGAGTTCCCTCCAATATCTGGCTATGACTCTCTCCGTGAACGTTTGCCATTTTCTCCCACCCTTTTGACTTGGCATCACTGAGAACTAAAACGGCCCTTTGCCTGAAGCCCTGCAAACGGAAGCTAGAGAACTTGACGAAAACCTTAGAGAAACGGCCACAACGGCTCCTATGGAAAAAGTCCTCGTTCCTGTTTCTGTGAGAGCCACTCCGAAATTTGAACCAAACACCCGACGACATCATCAGAGTTATTTCAAACTTCTAAAGTTGCTTCGACCCTGACATCTAGATCTAGAAATCTCCTTGACTCAGACACACACACACACACACACACACACACACACACACACACACACACACACACACACACACACACACACAGTCACCAGCTCAGCTTTAATATGTTCCAAGGAACTTTCAGAGGAGGGAACTGTTGGGCTCCAGAGTAGGCCGCCCCAAAATGTGCCTCCATGCTCTATTGATTATTTTGAATTCAAGTGACTTAAGAACCGGCCAGCACAAGAGGGACACACTGGCCCTCCTTTCTGTCCTCCTGCGGAGGAAGATCTCAAGTGAAGACGTCTGCTTTCACGCGTGTCCATGATTCTCAAATGGTGTAGTGGGGTTTCCTGGGTTAGGAAAAGGAGGGGACTCCTTTTGCCTGGAAAAACGGCCTGTTTCTCACACATCCTCCTCCCATCCCTTCCTCTCTCCCTCCTTCCCTCCCTGCAGTTTGGAGGGGGCAGCCTAAGGGTGGGGGAAACTGGGGAAAGAAAAAAGAAAAAGCCATTCATTAAAGAGAAGCTCGAGGCAAAGTCAAACGCTCCGACTTGACCGGAGAGCTTTCTGCATTTGAATGGAGCGATTGAACGAGGCCCTGCCGAATGAATCGTCCGGACCTCCCCTCCCCCGCTCCTGGCAAAGGTCAGTCCAGGGGACTTAGGAAGGAGCGCTGGAGAAGGAACAGGGGTGGGGGTGGGGGTGGGGGCGGGAACAACAGACAATAGCCGCTGCCTGCCTGCCTGCCTGCCTGCCCGCCCGCCGGGCTGAGGCCTGAGGGCTGAGGGCCACCCTGGCTCCTGCAACACAATCCCTTCCAGGAAACTGCTGTGATGACTATTTGGCAGTGAATGATCAAATCTGAACTCTCTTGGCCTATTTCTGCAAAAGGCCCGAGTCTCAGCTACGACAGATTCTCTGGATTTCTTGGCACATGGACTGACCCTCAATCTCCCATCCTGTCAGATCCTCCTTTGTACACACACCTCCACTGGAAGGGTTCTTTGGCCTCGTCCAGAAAACGAACAAGCAAGAACAAACACACAAACAGACTGAATTGATGTGTTGGTATTTGTTGGAAAGAAACATGCTCCTCTCACACACCTGAGGGCAGGAAGCGAAGGCAGGTTCTCAGCAGGAGGGGGACGGGGAACCTGAACCGAGGTCGGTCAGCGGTCCCCCCCAACTTCTCTCCCAGGTCACGTGGGCCTCCCCTCCCCGCCTCTCTCTGCGCCCCCCTGACCTGGTTCTGATATTTCACTTGGGAAACTTCTCTAGGCCGACCGAGATGCCAGCTTGCTGTCCTGCTGCTTCATGTCCATCTCTACCAGCCGTGCCCAAAAGGCACGTGAAATCATGGACAGCAAATAGCGCCCCCAGAGCTGTGTGTGTGTGTGTGTGTGTGTGTGTGTGTGTGTGTGTGTGTGTGTGTGTGTGTGTGTGTGCGTGCGCGCGCGCCAATTTTCCAGGAAGCGGTGAGGGAGCAAAGGGAGGGCTGGGTGAAGGAATCCTGGGTGCCCGTCATCGCACACCCCGCAGAGCACCATTTATTTCTATCTCCATGTCTGAAAGACACTTAGTCCTCATTTCAGCAACTTGATGGTGATTCCCCTTCTAAATACGTGACAAAACCTATGAAGTACTGGACTCATTGAATCTGTCACTGCTAACAGGGCCCAAGGAGTTTTCAATCGATGGCAGGAAAAGCAATGATCCTAAACCTAAAACTGCCAAGAATTCCTATAGATGGAGTTATCATGGACCGACTTCTGGTGATACGTGCCATGGGGGCTCCCATTTGACAAACCGGAATGGGATAGGTAGACCCAGTCATCCCATGTTTTACCTCAAGCTGGAGAAGCAGAGAATATCATCTAAAAGCCTACCTTCATGGCGTCTCAGTGCTCAGGGCTCTTCCTTCTCGGGGATCTTGTGTTCTGTAGGGATAATTCACGTGCTGGGGCAGTAGGTTCCCAATATCAGCTTGTGAAATGGATTAAATGATGTCTTCCTTTTAAAAAGATAAAGATTATTTGGAAAAGTTATTAATAGTGAACACATGATGTTATCCTCTCTGATCTATAAACTAGAGTTGACCGTTGAACAACCAACATGGAGGGTTACGGGTGCCGAGCCCACGCACTGAAAATCCATGGATAACTGCACAGTCAGGGCCCTGTATCTGCGCTTCCACCTCCGGGGACTCAGCAACCACAGATCCTGCAGTGCCATAGTGCACGGCTATGGGAAACATCCACCTATGAGTCTCACACACACACACGCACACACGCACATGCACAGGTTTCAACTTTGTTGTGTTTATTCTTGTGGCCACTCATCCTTGACATGTGCGTGCATACCTATTTGGACAGTAATGTAACAGGTAACCCCCATCACTTGTGTTCTACTTTTTTACTGACCATTGAAACTTAGTTCCTGATTGACCCTAGGGTTTGTAATTATGTTTACAACTTCATAAAAATAGAAAGTCCCTCACTGATCGACAGCGAGTGTATGAAAGGAAAATTGACCCATTCTGACTCAGGGCAACATTTCCTGGTTTTGAAAGACACACACCCATTCGGTAGTGCTTACATATGTCCAAGCACTGATCCACTGAAGTGGGGTTGCTTTCTTTCTTGGTACCAAACTTTGCATTCTCAAAATACTTCGCCATCTACCTATTTATGCTGTAGATTTGGTAGATTTGTAGTAATAGACAATCTCCAAACGTCTGAACCTTGTCTCAATCGTGGGGCTCACACATTCTTTATAGAGTCAGTATATTCCCAGCATTCATTTCTTGATGTGAACTAGGTGAGGAATTTGCCATTGTGACGTTAGAATTGGCACCTCCTTGGTGTGAGGACACCAAGGGATAAGGGACCACTGAAGAATGTCCTTCCTTCACCATGCTGAGACTATTTTATTCAGTGTGAATCCTCTCATGTCCTACAAGTGCTGGCTCCATGGCGAATGGGATTCTCCCATGCATTGCATCGGATTTCTTCTACAGCGGTGATTGTGTGGTCTGGCCCAAGACGACCGCCGGCTGTCCTCCTAGTAAAGCTTGTGCTGCCTTCCCTACCGCGTCAGGGATGCATCCCACTCTGAGCTGTCTGTGTGTGTTGAGGCTGGAGCGCCAACTGAAGGTTCTTCCACCGTGGTTCCAGGCTTAGGGTTTCTCCCCACATGATTTTCTTCGGCTTAAAGAGGGTAATTTCTGGCTGAAGGCTCTACCTCACTGATCTCAGACACAGGGTTTCTGCTGTGTGTGACTTCTCTGGTGTTTACAAGGACGAGTGCACTGGGTAATGACTTACAAGATGTGTCAGGAAAACTACTTTCTCAGGGGAGTCTGCGGTGGGCATTACCTGCCCTTCTCCCCTAGTGGCCAGGCTTCTCTCCACACTGACTCGAATGAGCCTGGAGCCCACCTGGATTCAGGACTCTGGGAAATCCTCTTGCATCCTCCTCATCTCTCCTCCTGCTCCAGCTGTGAAAGCACATCTGATTGGTGCAGCCGATAACGTGTTTCGTGGGAAACATGGACCTGGATTTGGAGCCCTGCGTTGGAACCTGCGTGTGGTCTTCAGGTTCACGTCAGGAGGAGGAGCGAGGCGAAGGAACGTTAAAGAGCAGCACGGGGGGGGGGGGGGGGGGGAGGGCGTCCTGAGCACACGGGGAAGGGCGTCCTGAGCACACGGGGAAGGGCGTCCTGAGCACGGGGAAGTACGCCCAGCCCTTCCCCAGAGCAGGAGGGACGCTGACTTTGGGCTCAGGTATTCAGGAACTGTCTGCTGATGCTCAGGTCCCAGACCAGAAACAGACTGTGAAATCCTTTGTTTTTCTAACGAGGGTGAATCCATTGTTCCATAGTGGATCGAACATTATTTTCAAAAAACCATATTCAATAACATCAGCTCCCTCGGAAGGCCAACCACCCCCCACCCCACCCCCCAACCCCACCCCCCATCCCCATGAACTCTCTTTTAAAGGGAAAATGTCTGCTATGATGACGAGTGTTGTGCCAAACTCTGCCACGGTTTCAAGAGCAGAGGAGCTGGTTAGGAACTACCTATCACGTTGATCCATCCACTGGATGCAGGCGTGCCATGAGGTGAGTGTCCTGCACTGTTCTGAGTGTTAGATATGGAGCAGAAAGGAAGACGTGTGATTGTGGCCAGAAATTGTCCATCCTGGTGGGATCCTGAAAAAAAAAAAATTAAAAAGAAAGAAAGAAAGAAAGAAGCACATCCCCTTCAGGCAGATGTGGATGCTCTGTAAGTGTATAGGCATCGGCGTGGTGGGGGGCAGAATACGCAAAGCTCCTCTGGGTAATCTTTTATCAGATAAATGGCTGTGGACAGACTCACCCATGGACACCAGATAACTGAGGTCCTCCAGCAGCACAGCTCTAGACAGCATCCCCTGGAATTTGCTCATCAGGGCGCACTCTTCCTGGGTGAAGGTCGCACACACCCTTGAGACTCACTGATATTTAAAGACATGGTGGATATTCTGGCTCGGCCTGCGCCATCCCCACAATGTCCAAAAGTGACGGTCGAGATGACAAAACCGGAGAAAGACAGGTGTGTCTATCGCAAGCTCAGACACTGTTTGAGGTGCAGTTGACTATTCCCCTGGGTTGACTTGGCACGTGCCTTTCAGATGCATCACGGAGATACGCACACTCCTGACTCAGGGTGACCTCATCGCAAGGGGATATGACATGAGGGGCGTTGAGCAATAACCCGGACCTTCCACACACACACACACACACACACACACACACACACACACACACACGCGCGCGCACACGCACACGCACACGCACACACACACCCCCCCCCCACCCCCCCACCCCCCCCCCCACACACACAAAAGAGGCTCGCGGGAGTAAAAGATTAACGTTACCTCTGTTGACACCCACGACTGTACCTAGTTGTCACGAGACAGGAAGCTCAACTGTACATTTAACCCTTATCTGTTCCTGTGCTTTCTTGCAGAAAATCCTCGTGCGCTTCTTTCGCCTCGTGGAAGCGCTTGCTATTCCCCATAGGTAGCCACCGTGGAACCAGCTGCTGCTGATCCAAGAATGTGGAGGATTTCCGGAAATGATCAGTGATCCCGAGACAGACTCTCCCTTCCGTGATCAAAGCGACTCGACTCGGGGAGCTGTCTCTCGCCTCCCCCCCACCCCCCCCCACATCCCCCCCCACCCCCCCACCCCGCACACCGCCTTCTCCCTTGTGTACAAGCTATGTCTTTCAATTAAAACGTTTTGCCTTGTTAGCCTTAGAGTCTTGTGGAAGCGATCTTCATTTCTATGGTACTGCTGTGCAAGAATCTGGAAAGGGCCCGGTAACGGGTATGTCTGTAGCTCCCTCCTAGAGCTGGCCTGTGTCTACGTACGGATCCGAGTGCCACAGTTAACTTGTGAAAGAGCTCTCTTGAACTGGCTTAGAAGGAAGCACTCCCGAATTCAGTCCACTAGAAAGGGACCCGCCCGAAGGTTTTTGCAAGTTCACGTGATCTAGGATGAACCCTTCAGCCGAGATATAGCCAAGGTCAAGGGATGGGTTTTATGAAACTAGGCAGGTCTTTAGCGTGATCAGCATTCGAGGTCAACCTTTTCTTCTATCTACGTCGACCCCAAATCCAATAAGTTCACGGGAGTGAACCGAATTCGTCAGCAAGAAAAAGAACTTGGGGGGTGATGGCTGACGTCGTCTAAAGTCTCAGGAGATGTTCACGGGTCATCTCATCGTCATGGGATTTAGAACAAGTGATTTCGATAGCTCTAGGTGGAGGAACTCCTTAAGAAAGGTTATGTGTTGTGGTATGTATGTCTACTTAAAAACAGTTTCTCCCAGACCTTTGGGGTCACTTTAGAAACTTTAGAGTTGGCATAAGTGGAATGATGGGGAATTCGTGGAACGTCTAGATCGTTTCCAGAGATAACCTATGGAAACGTTCTTGGCTCAACAAGTCTCAGTGGACCTACTTCTGTCTCCTTATTACAGAAGGAACTGTAAAACTCAAACTAACTGTAAAACTAAAGATGTTTCGATGTATGACTCCACACCTCTGGCATCACTTTGGGGGAAAGAAATTTTGAAAAAGTGACGCTGTGTGAAAATGTATGCTTCTAGACATGATGGAATGGAATCATCCATTTGCCGGTCCAGAAACACTGGTGTCACGGACCCCGTTCACCGTGGCTTCCTAGTTCCTGTTCATGACCGATTCAGGTTTCTAAGCGTTCTGAATTCTGATTGTCTTTTTCTTGTTTTCTTCTCCATTCTTGTCTCAAAGAACTTTACGTTCCAAAAATATATTTTACCTACCAAATCACAGATTGTCCGTTTGTTACAAAAACTTTTAGGTTGAGAGATTTTCTCTTTCTTTCTTTCTTTTTCTTTCTTTCTTTCTTTCTTTTTCTTTCTTTCTTTCTTTTTCTTTCTTTCTTTCTTTCTTTCTTTCTTTCTTTCTTTCTTTCTTTCTTTCTTTCTTTCTTTCTTTCTTTCTTTCTTTTCTTTTCTTCTCTCTCTCTCTCTCTCTCTCTCTCCTCTCTCTCTCTCTCTCTCTCTTCTTTCTTTCTTCCCCCAAGTCTGTGCATTGTGTTTCTTTCACTTTGTTCTGTTCCTAGGTACTAAGGATTTCTTTTTAATGTCATTAGCTTAAATAAGGGGCTTTGCATTTTTTGGCGAAAGCACCAGAAAAGTATTTTCTCATTAAGGGTCGGAATGTTGTTTGCCGGTGATGAGGCTCTCCTTCTGCCAGATGACTGACGATTGGATGGAGGAATAAAGTACACATGAGTATGTTCACGAACACTTACTGACGTTTCAGAGGACCTTAAATTAAAAACAGAGACCCTGGGCTTTCCTGGTGGCGCAGTGGTTGAGAATCTGCCTGCTGATGCAGGGGACACGGGTTCGGGCCCTGGTCTGGGAAGATCCCACATGTCGCGGAGCAACTAGGCCCGTGAGCCACAATTACTGAGCCTGCGCATCTGGAGCCTGTGCTCCGCGCAACAAGAGAGGCCGCGATAGTGAAGAGGCCCGCCTACCGCGGTGAAGAGTGGCCCCCGCTTGCCGCAACTGGAGAAGGCCCTTGCACAGAAACGAAGACCCAACACAGCCAAGAATAAAATTTTTTTAAAAATTAAAAAAACAACAACAACAACAACAACAACAACAGAGACCCCCTCACCTCCTCCCTCCCCGCCCTGTAAAATTCATCTGAAGTGGAGAAAAAAACCTTGTTAAAAATCCTTTTCCTTTTCGTTCCATCAACATGGTGCATGGATTTCCTAGCAGAAACTTAAGCGAGGTGCATGTATCATTCAGCAGAATTCTAATTTTCTAGTTCTAAGGAAAACTACTAAAACGAATGAGGATAACACCTTCCCATGCAATCCTTAGGGAAAGCTCCCACCCAATTTAATGAAAGGAAACTTGGTTTGG
>NW_028123065.1:197500-200000 GCF_965194805.1 Balaenoptera borealis
CGCCTCGGGGCCGCGCCAGACGCCCGCCGCCTCGCCCCGGGCTGAGCTCGGGCGTTTGGGCGGCCCGGCGGCGCTGCAGCGTCCTCGGTGGCCGGCCGGCGACCGGGATCCGGCCCGGGGACGTTGGAGCCGGTTGTCGGGAGCCACCTGGCGGCCGCTTTTATATTGTCCCTTGTCTCTGGAGCTTCGGCGGCGACCTTCGTGAGGGCTGTGACTCGGCCGCCGGGCCCGAGGCAGAGTTCCGGGAGCCAGGCGACGCTGGTGGCGACTGTCCCGGTGGCGCCCAGGCGTGGGCGCCTCCTGCTGTCGCTTGAGATTGGGCGTGCAGGTCTGTGAGGGTGTGACCGTCGCCGCGCTCTCGAGCCGGCTTGAGGGACCGCCTGGCCTGGTCGACCAGCATCCGACCGCGCCCCTCCGGCCGCGGGGACCGACCCGGCCATCCGACCCGACCTGGGCCGGGCCGCCGCAGTGGGAAGGGAGAGGGTCTTTCGCGCCCTCCGGAGCGCCTGTGGATGGATGGGCGGTCGGGCCTTCTCCTGGCTCACCCTTTGGAGCGTTCGTTCCCCGACCCCCTCCCCACCCCCTCCCTCCCCGGGTCCCCACAGCGCCCCGCTCCGGAGGTGGGGACCGGCCCGGGCCCGTGCGTTTAGGCCGGTGGAGGGCGCGACGGGCTCGGTGGTGGGCGCGCGTGGGTCCCGGTGGTCGGATTCATTCTGACCGATGTTTTTCCGAGTCGGACGCCAGAGGTGGGGACCGGACCGGCCTGGGCCGCGAGGGGTGACCCGGAGAGACCGGCACGGGCCAACACGGGTGCGGTCCCTCGTGGGCTCCGGTCGCCTGGGAGGCGCCTCCCTGGGAAAATGTTTCCAAGTCCCCCTGGGTCCGGGGACGTGGACGGACCGGGCCCTGCTCGCGCGGGTGGCCGGGCCGGGGAGGGGAGGGCGCACCCGGCCCTTCAGCGTGCCCACGTGGGTCCCGGTCGGCGGACGCGACTTTTTCTCACCCTGCCCCGCCCCCTCCTCCACCGCGAGTCCCGGCCGGGGGGTGGGGACCGGCCCGAGCCGTACTGGGTGGCCCGGATAGGGCGGCCTGGGCCCGGGCGCGGTCCCTCGTGGGGCCCGCTCGTCGGAGGCGGCCGAGTGGGATATTTCTTTTTCTCTAACCAAGTCCTCGCCCGGAGAGAGACTCGGAGGGACCGGTACCTGCCCGCGCGGGCGAACCGGGGAGGGCGACCCCGGCCCGCTCGCTGCCTCTCCCACGTTTTCCCGCCCCTCCCGCCCCGCCCCCACTTTGCCACCACGCTCCTCGGGTCGACCAGGTGGCCCCGAGGGCTCCGGGACTGGTGTGGATGGGGAAGGGTTGGGGACAGGTGGCGGGACCGAGGTCCCGGGGACCCCCCCTGCGATTCGTGGATGGGCCCCGCTGCCGGGCGTCGTGATTTTTTTCGCCCGAAATGGGCCTTTTTTGCCACCAGATAGGTGCTGACACGGTCTTCCCTGGCGTCTGTCGCTGAGGACTTTGGGACTCCGGACGCATGCAGGGCTCTGGGCTTGGGACTGCCGCCTGGCACCCGAACCGGCCCTTGCCGCTTGAGCCGCCCGCCTGGGCCTGCGCGCCGGCTCTCGTGTGTGCGCCCGGCTGACCCGGCCCGCGGTGCCGCCTCCGGTCTCTGGCTCACCCGAGGGCGGCGGGGCGAGGTGGCGCGTGGGTCTTCTACCCCGTGTGACTCCCACCCCCCGCCGCAGGCACCCGGTGGTGGCTGAGACGACCCCACCCCGCAGGCTCCGTGCCACGTGTCAGGCGTTCTCCTCGCGGGGTCGTCGGCCACTGTTGCCTGAGAGCCAGAAAAGGAGGTGGGGGGGCTGCCTGCCTGCCTGCCTGCCTGCCTGCCTGCCTGCCGGTGAGGCTGAAGCAGGCTCCTCGGATGATGGTCCTCACCGTGCCCCTCTCCTTCGGGACTTTCTGGCCCCTGGCTCGCTGGATTGACTGATCGATGTGGTGCTGTCGCGCTCTCCTGGGCCGGACCTAAGTCGCGCCAGACGAGGGACGGACGTTCCTGGCGAACGGGACCGCTCTTCTCGTTCTGTCCGCGGGCCCCTCGCCTCTCTTTTCACGCCCTCCCGGCCTGTCGAGGGGGTGTGTGGAAGGGCAGGGGTGGTGGTCTCCGGCCCTGACCCTCGGTCTCCTGCCCCCTGCCTCACGGGGCGGGCGGGTCCGTGGTCCTCGGACGCAGCAGACACTCTCGCTTCGCCTCCTTGGCGTGTGCCTCGCGAGCGGTCCTCCCCGCGTCGGTGGGGGGGGCCGTCCCGCCGCTGCGCTGCGCGCCCCTGCTGGCGCGTGAGCGTGCCTTGCTTGGCCGTCGGTGGTGCCCCTGGAGCGCTCCAGGTTGTCCCTCAGGTGCCCGAGGCCGAGCGGTGGTGTCGTTCCCTTTTCCCAGCGTGCTCCTCGGGTCCCCGCCGCGGTGGTGTGTCCCCTGAGTGGCTCTCTTGGCGGGGGTCGA